>NW_006239303.1:432143-433465 GCF_000226075.1 Solanum tuberosum | reverse complement strand
TACATGAGAAGAATTATCCGACCCATGATCTTGAATTAGCGGCGGTAGTATTTGCCTTTAAAATATGAATACATTACATATATACGGTCCATGTGGATGTTTTCACCGATCACAAGGGTCTTTAATATGTGTTTAGTCAAAAAGACTTGAATATCCGACAAAGAAGGTTGTTAGAACTTTTGAAGGATTATGACATGAGTTTCCTTTACCACCCAGGCAAATCAAATGTTGTAGCGGATGCACTTAGTAGATTGTCCATGTGTAGTGTGGCTCATATAGAAGATGAAAATAAAGAGTTGGTCTATGATGTGCATAGGTGGGATTGGCTAAGTATTCTAGTGGATTCCACCATAGGTGGTGTCATGGTTCATAATGGTTCTGAATCATCCTTTGTGATGATTGTTAAGTCTAAGCAAGAACTTGATCCTTTATTAGTTGAGTTGAATCAGTCGGTACTCAAGTAGTTTGTTGAGGCTTTCTCCCAAGGGGGAGATGGGTTACTTAGGTACCAAGGTCGTTTATGTATTCTGAATATTGATTGGTTGAGGGGGGGAATTTTAGAGGAGGTTCATAGTTCTGGGTATTCTATTCATTCGTGAGCCACCAAGATGTACCGTGATCTACGGGGAGTCTATTCGTGGAATGGCATGAAGAGAGATATTGCAGGATTTGTAGCCAAATGCCCTACTTGTCAACAAGTTAAGGTTGAGCAGCAAAGGCCGGGAGGATTATCACAAAATATTCCTATTCCTACTTGGAAGTGGGAAGATGTGTGTAACACCCCGTATTCGAAACAGACCAAAATGCAGATTTTGAGAAGTTACAGGTGCAACCCACGGTTGCCATCCACGGACCATAGGTCAGACCACAACCCGTGCTGGTGGTCCGTGGTTCACCAATGCAACCCCTCCCCAGCCAAGCTCAGAAAAATCAGCTAAGTCTCGACACACGGACAGACTCACGGTCCGTAGGTCAGACCACGGTCCGTGGATCGATACCTTATTTACCCAGTCTCTTACACAAACTACCGTCGACCAGCACGGACCGTCAATCGATCCACGGTCCGTAGGTCTGACCGTAAGTTAGGGTCAACAGCTAGTTAGCTGAAAATTATTGATGGGTCAACTTCAGATGGTCATAACTTTTAGCACAAAATGAATTATGTGTCCCATAACCTATGATATACTAGGTACTTGAATCCTCTTTCCAACGCCACCAAGTTTGCTAAATTCCGGCCTCCGAGTAAAATGTTATGGTCGTTTTAGTAAAGCCCTGTCGGGCAGACTCGACCTACGGACCCAATCGACGGCCCGTCAGTCCAA
>NW_006239303.1:431675-431917 GCF_000226075.1 Solanum tuberosum | reverse complement strand
AAACTTAGAAAATTAGAAGCAAGAGAGGAGAAAAAGGTCAAGAACCCTAGTTCAAGAACACAGCAAGGTCCCATCAGTTCCAGCCCCGAAATTTTAAGATTTCTCCGTGGAATTCGTCACCAGGTATGTGGGAGGTCTCTAGAATTCAGTCAGATTCTTGATTCCATGATTATGAACAAACCTAGGGTTTCTAGAATTACAACAGATCATCATGAATTAGTTATTTAAATGTTCCAAATCAG
>NW_006239303.1:401612-430903 GCF_000226075.1 Solanum tuberosum | reverse complement strand
ATATTTCTTTTGTATTAAACTCTCAGATTTCATATATTCAGTTATAGTATATGGGTATTTCCCCATCTTTTCAGATTTATTTATGATTTAGCTTACGCATCAGTTTATTATCTTTAGTATGCTCATGATCATGCCAGCAGGGTTAGCTTGGGATCAATTGTTGTCCTAGGTCCCGTGTCCGCGTCTCGGGGGTAGCTCGGGGCTTGACAATCTGAATATGGACTTTATTGTAGGTTTGCCTCGCACTCAAAGACAACATGATTCTATTTGGGTTATTATAGATAATATGACAAAATTAGCCCACTTTATTTCCGTCAAGGTCTCTCATTCGGCGGAAGACTATGCCAAATTGTGTATAAGAGAAATAGTGAAGTCACATGGGGTTCCTTTATGCATTATTTCGGATCGAGGTACTCAATTTACTTCACATTTTTGGAAGTCATTCCAAAATGGGCTTGGTACTAAGGTGAAGCTTAGAACAACTTTTACTCTCAAACGGATGGTCAAGCGGAACGCACCATTCATAGTTTAGAGGACATGTTCAGGGCATGTGTTATAGATTTCAAAGGTAATTGGAATGACCACTTGCCATTAATAGAGTTTGCCTACAATAATAGTCACCACTCAAGTATCGGTATGGCTCCTTTTGAAGCCTTGTATGGTAGGAGATATAGATCTCCGGTTGGCTGGTTTTATGTAGCTAAAATTGCACTTATTGGTCCCGAATCAGTTTATGAATCTATTGAGAAAGTTTGGCTCATTAGAGAGAGGTTGAGAATCGCTCAGAATAGGCAAAAGTATTATGCTGATATGAGAAGAAAGGACCTAGAATTTGAAGTTAATTATTCGATCTATTTGAAAATCTCACCTATGAAAGGTTTGATGAGGTTTGTCAAGAAAGGGAAACTTAGTCCCCGGTATGTAGACCCATATCAAATTTTTAAGAGTATTGGGAAAGTTGCCTATGAGTAGAATTTTCCATATGAGTTGGCCCTGGTTCACCCAGTATTTCATGTTTATATACTTAAAAGTGTATTGGGGATCCGGTGTCCATTATTCCCCTAGAAGAGTTAGGAGTTGATGAAAGCCTTTCATAAGAAGAAGTTCTAGTACAAATCCTATACCGAAAAGTCAAGGGGTTGAGGAACAAGGAAATAGCTTCCGTTAATGTTTTATGGAGGAATCATTTAGTTGAAAATGCAACTTGGAAGGCCGAGGCCGATATGAAGTTCCGATATTCTCATCTTTTTCCTTCTACTCCAGTTCAATCTAGAGGTAATTAGTTCCTCTTGAGTTTTAGTGTTTTGGAAGTCATGTGTGTGGTATGAGCTTTTCCATGATTTCCTTATGTTATGCATGTTCTTGATGAAATTCATGTTTAGTAAAAAAAATGAATTTACATGATTTATGTTCCTCGTGTTGTTGTGCATTTAGTATAAGTTGTCTATTTAACTTCATGAGATGAGTTGATGAACATGCTTTAGTATGCTTTTGAGAGTAAATGCATATTGACTCCATGATATTGGATTGATCATGATTTTGGTTAGAGAAGGTAGTTCCTCCTATGAATATGTGAAATACTGAGTTTCATGCATAATGGGTTGTTAGATGAAGTTCCTACTCCTTTGTGTTGCATTGACTATGTTTTGGCTGGAATTGAAGTTTCCTTCTTTTGAGTTGTGCCGCCTTATTTTGAGTCTTTAATTTCGTAAAGCGTCTAGATCGTCATTTGGGGACGAATTTTCCCAAGGGGGAGATAATGTAACATTTCAGAAACTAGTAGGCTAAACTAGGGCTTGACGTGAAGGTTAGATTCGTAAATAACTCCTGGTACTCAATATACATATTTTTAGGTTAAAACGTCAAGGTCCGACACCCCAAGGACCAACCATGGGTCCCTGAGGAGGACCCTTCAAAAGGTGAAAAAATAGTGCCTAAGGCAGTTCACCCACGACGGGGAACCACAGCTAGTAGATGGACTCACGCCTCGTGGGTGAGGGCCGTTGGTGAAGGCCCTAGGAACCATGCCTCAGAACCCCTACCATGGCTTGCAAACATGGGCCATGGGTCCTCCCACGGTCCGTTAGTGGTGGGTGTGGATGGGCCCTGAGAACTACCATTTGGCAGTTAAACTTAATGGTTTGGGGTTTTCCTTTTTAATTAAATGTTAAGTGACGTCGTTTTACACTAAATTGAACTAACTATCTAAGGTTTTTATGTCCCTAAACTAACTCATCAAAATCATATTCCCAAGACGACCTTTAGGTCCCGGTATGGTCACTATGAATTTATGGTTATATCATTTGGGTTGACAAATGCCTCGGCGGCATTTATGGATTTGATGAATAGGGTGTTTAGATAATACGTTGATATGTTAGTTATTGTATTTATTGATGATATTTTGATCTATTCAAGGAGTGAGAATGAACATGTGGACTATTTGAGAATAGTATTGCAAGTTCTTAAGGACCGACAACGTTTTGCAAAGTTTAGCAAGTGTGAATTTAGCTATGGTCCGTAGCTTTCCATGGTGATATTGTGTCAAGAAAGGGTATCGAGGTGGATCCTAAAAAGACGGATGTAGGAAGAGTTGGCCTAAACCTTTTACTCCTTCCGACATTATAAGCTTTTTGGGTTTGGTCGGTTACTATAGGAGGTTTGTTGAGGGTTTTTCATCCATTTTTTCTCCGTTGACTTCTTTGACTCAAAATAAGGCTAAGTTTGAGTGGTCGGAGTCTTGTGATAAAATCTTCCAAGAGTTTAAAGATAGCCTTACTTTTGCTCCGGTGTTGACCTTACCGGAGGGTACAAGTGGTTTTGTTATAAAATGTGATGCCTCTAGAGTTTGGTTGGGATGTGTCCTCATGCAAAATAGTAAAAGTGATTTCCTATGTTTCAAGGCAACTCAAAGTACATGAGAAGAATTATCCGACCCATGATCTTGAATTAGCGGCGGTAGTATTTGCCTTTAAAATATGAATACATTACATATATAGGGTCCATGTGGATGTTTTCACCTATCACAAGGCTCTTTAATATATGTTTAGTCAAAAAGACTTGAATCTCCGACAAAGAAGGTTGTTAGAACTTTTGAAGGATTATGACATGAGTTTCCTTTACCACCCCTGTAAAACTAATGTTGTAGCGGATGCACTTAGTGTAACACCCTGTAATTTAGTAAGTTTAACTAGTGAGTTATAGAGCCTTTGGTAAGAGGTTTGGAGTGTCGTATGAGGATTAAAACTTGTAAAAATGGTTCCCGTACTTATAATAGGGGTTTTAGGGGTTAAACGTACCACCCAAGGGGTCCTTGAGGAGGACCCCAAAACAGTCCCTAAATCTGGGGAAAATGTGTGACCTACGGATGGCAAACCACGCCCAGTAGACAAGACCATGCCCCATAGGTCTTGGGTGTAGGTCAAGGCCTGAACTAGGCCTGCAAGGATGAGCCTTAGGTGCAAACCACGGAGGTGGTTGATGGCCAGTAGCTCCACCTACGGTCCGTAGGTGGAGGGGCGTAGATGCTGCCAGGTTGACTTTTTAGTTTTAAGTTAGGTGTTTGGGATTAATTTAGCTAACTAATTAAGGGCTTAGGGGGTCGGTTAAGTAGTTAAATAACCACCTATAAATACCTAATAAGAACCTAAAACTAAGTCATTAACTCATTCATCTTAGAACCACCAAATTACTCTCCAAATATTCTCTCTCTAGAAGCTAGGAAGAAGAAGAAGTTGGAGCAGCACCTAGGTCAAGTTTTCTCCATGGATTCAAGATTTATTTAGGGCTTTGATTAAAGGTATGTGAAGCTTATTCATCTATGTGTTCTTCCACCCATAGAACCCCCATAGTTTCCCCACTTGTGAAATCAAAAACCCAATTCTAGGTAGGGTTGTGCTTGCATTGTGGGTAGGGTTTCGGTGTGATTCCAATCTAGTGGATATCACCCAATTATGATTGATTTAGGTTTTTTTAGTGATATTATGATGATTTCATGTGATTTCTATGGTAAACCCTAATCTAAATTGATGAATGTGATTTTTTGTGGGTTTATGCCATTAGAGGCAAAGTTGAAGGTTCAAAAGTGATCTTCCTAAATCAATGTCTTGAATAATAATTGATCATAGTTAGGATCATCTAATCATGAATTGAACTAGACTTGATTGAATGGGAAGGATATTGACTTGTAAAGTTAGAATTGAACCTTTATGACTCAATTATGACTAGAATCACTTAGTGGTAAAGAATGTGATTGAATACCCTGTAATTTAGACATGGATCATGATATAATGAAGTTAAGCTTGAAAGTAGGGCTTGTAGCCATCATTGTTAGGGCTTCGGGGGTAAAGTCATTATGAAGTGATCTTGTTGTGTATTCTCTTTCTTTTATACACTTAGACATGAATATGCTAAGAGATTCAAGTTCTCTCACATAGAAGGATTCTAGGTTGACTTAATAACCTAAAATGAATCAAAGATGTTAGACTAGAATAGTTTGAAGTTGTGATATATGATCCCTTCATGTGTAGCTTGACTTGGACAAGACAAAACCAAGATAGGATAGCTTGGGGATTGAGGATTTACACTCTCCTAAGGATAGCTTGGCGTAGTAGGATAAGGCCAAGGTTGATAGCTTGGGATGGAGAATATATACTCTCCTAAGGGATAGCTTGACTTGCATTGTAGAATGCATGTCATTGTAGCATGAGTTAGTAGTAGTCATTGTAGCCTAGGATTGAGGATTTATACTCTCATATGGGTAGCTTGAACTAGCATTGTTAGGATGCATTCATGGTAGCTTGACTTAGTTTGGCCAAGACCATTTCATGGTAGTTCGAGATAGAGGACTAATACTCTCCTAAGGGTAGCTTAGTATTGAGGATCCATACTCTCCTAAGAGTAGTTTTTCTTGCATTGTAAAGTGCATTTCTAGGATAGCTTGAGTTAGGTTAGTCATGGTAGCTTGGGATTGAGGACTCATACTCTCCTAAGGATAGCTTAGGGTTGAGAATCATACTCCTCTATGGATAGCTTGCATTTGTATTCTAGTACACCTGTAAGGGTAGCATGACTTAGTTGATTTAGGAATATTTCATGGTAGCTAGGATAGGACACTTGTACCTGTCCTAGAGTAGCTTGGACGTGCATGTTAGTGTATCTTCCAAGTTAGTTAGCTTAGCTTAACCTATTTATGTAAGTAGGATGATAGCATGGTCTAGCCTATTAGAGGGTTATTCCTTGGATAGCTTGGACTAGTATGCTAGTATGTCTCCATGGTAGCTTGACTTAGCATAGAAAGGTCATGTTAGTTGGATGACTAGCTTGGTTTTGCCTAGTAGGGTGCTATTCCTTGGTAACCTTGAATTGATGTCTTGTTCTCATTCATGTGTGAAGAATTGCCTAGTACTAAGTAGAGAAGTACCTTATATGAATAGAGGCAAATAGACTAGAGGGATTAGTCCCCAACTAGTGAACATTCATGATAGTCTAAAGAAGCACTTAGTGTGGGTAGTAGTATGGGATGCTACCCATACATGGCACAAGTGTGACTTGAGGCTAGTGTGAAGGGTTCCCTTATGTAGTATGACTTAGCTTGGGTTGTTGCCATAGTTGCCTTCCAAGATATGATTGACTAAGCTGGTAGTTTATTTGTCTTTATGAAGTAAGCTATTAAGTAAGACCATAGGAGGGTGAGTATGACTAAGATGACTTCAAGGCTATGCTTAGTGTGAAGGGTAGTATGGGATGCCTTTTATGCAATGCACAAGTGTGTCTTGAGGTTACTTAGAAGTATGGTGCCCTTATGGTAGAAAGACTTATGACTTAACAATGCACTTAGATTATGAGGGTAAAGATGACCAAGAGTCTATTATGCTTATGTGATTATTAATTGTCTCCTATGCTCATCAACTATGTCTTATGTTGACTTATGTTTATATGAAGCTTATGTTGGAGACCATGCTATGACTATGATGATTATGTTATGACTATGTTATTGTTTCTTATGTTTATGTCTTATGTTGACTAACCATTTGAGATGCTCTTATGATGTTGTGCTAGCTTTCATACTTGGTACATTTTGTACTAACGCATATTGCCTACATTCTAACCAAATGTAGGATTGGAGGCTTGAGTTTCTTTGGAGGCTAGGTTTCAAGGATCTAGAAGAGTTGAAGAGTTGGTCAATCCTCATAGCTTCGAGGACAAACCTTTATCCCCTTTATTGTTTTCCTTATGTTTTAGAATTTGTATGGACTGCGCCCCAAGACTTTTATTCATGAGTTTAAATAGATGGTTTGAGACAAAGATATAGTAAAGACTTCCACTTGCTTCTGAAAATGTTTTCGATTGTATAAAAGAAACTTTTAAATTTCCCTCTACTTTTCTATGATCTTATGGTTTGATGAAGCTAAGGGCTTGTATGAGACCCTTTAAGGGTCGAATACGCCATGTTACGTCTAGGGGGTACCCCTGGGTCGTGACACTTAGTAGATTATCCATGGGTAGTGTGGCTCATATAGAAGATGAAAATAAAGAGTTGGTCCATGATGTGCATAGGTTGGCTCGGCTACGTGTTCAAGTAGTGGATTCCACCAAGGGTGGTGTCATGGTTCATAATAGTTCCGAATCGTCCTTTGTGATGGATGTGAAGTCTAAGCAAGAACTTGATCGTTTATTAGATGACTTGAAAGAGTAGGTACTCAAGAAGTACGTTGAGGCTTTCTCCCAAGGGGGAGATAGGGTACTTAGGTACTAAGGTCATTTATGTGTTCCGAATGTTGATGGGTTGATGGAACAAATGTTAGAGGAGGCTCATATTTCTCAGTATTCTATTCATCCGGGATCCACCAAGATGTACCGTGATCTACGGGAAGTCTATTGGCGGAATGGCATGAAGAGACATATTGCGGCATTTGTAGCCAAATGCCCTAATTGTCAACAAGTTAAGGTTGAGAATCAAAGGATGGGAGGATTGTCACAAAATATTCCTATTCCTACTTGGAAGTGGGAAGATGTGAATATGGACTTTATTGTCAATTTTCCTCGCACTCGAAGGTAACATGATTCTATTTGGGTCATTATAGATAAATGACAAAATCAGCCCACTTTATTCCCGTTAAGGTCTCTCATTCGGCGGAAGACCATACCAAGTTGTATATAAGAGAGATAGTGAAGTTATATGGGGTTCCTTTATCCATTATTTCGAATCGGGGTACTCAATTTACTTCACACTTTTAGAAGTCATTCCAAAAAGGACATGGCACTAAGGTGTAGCTTAACACAACTTTTCACCCTCAAATGGATGTTCAAGTGGAACAGACCATTCAAACTTTAGAGGACAAATTGAGGGCATGAGTTATAGATTTCAAAGGTAATTGGGATGACCACTTGCCAATAATAGAGTTTGGCTACAATAATAGGTACCACTCAAGTATCGGTATGGCTCATTTTGAAGCATTGTATGGTAGGAGATGTAGGTCTCCGGTTGGCTTCTTTGAGGTAGGTGAAATTGATCTTATTGGTCTCGAATCGGTTTATGAAGCTATTAAGAAAGTTCGGCTCATTAGAGAGAGGTTGAGAACGGCTCAAAGTAGGCAAAAGTCTTATGATGATGTGAGAAGAAGGGACATAGAATATGAAGTTAATGATTGGGTCTATTTGAAAATCTCACCTATGAAGTGTGTGATGAGGTTTGGCAATAAAGGGAAACTTACTTCCCATTATGTAGGCCCATATCAAATTTTGAAGCTTATTGGGAAAGTTGCCTGTGAGTTGGATATTCCAACTGAGTTGGCCCCGGTTCACTTGGAATTTCATGTTTCTATGCTTAAAAAGTGTATTGGGGATCTGGTGTCCATTATGCCCCTAGAAGGGTTGGGAGTTGACGAAATCATTTCATATGAAGAAGTTCGGGTAGAAATCTTAGACCGGGAAGTCAAAAGGTTGAGAAACGAGGAAATAGCTTTTGTTAAGTTTTGATGGAGGAATCATCTAGTTGAGAATGCTACTTGGGAGGTCGAGGCCGATATAAAGTCCCGATATCCTCATCTTTTTCCTTCTACACCTATTCAATCTTGAGGTAATTAGTTCCTCTTGAGTTATAGTGTTTTGGAAGTCATGTGTGTGGTGTGAGCTTTTCCATGATTTCGTTATGTTATGCATGTTCTTGATGGGCTTCTATTTTTTAGTCTATAAATCTGTAAGGTGTCTAGATTGACATTTGAGGACGAATGTTCCCAAGGGGGAGATAATGTAACATTAAAACTAGTAGGCTAAACTAGGGCTTGATGTGAAGGTTAGAGTCGAAAATAACTCCCGGTACTCATTATACATATTTTTTGGGTTAAAACGTCAAGGTACGACCCCCCAAGGACCAACCATGGGTCCTTGAGGAGGACCCTTCAAAAGGTGAAAAAATAGTGCCTGGGCAGTCCACCCACGAGGGGGAACCACGGCCAGTAGGTCGACCCATGCCTCGTGGGTGAGAGCCGTTGGTCAAGGCCCCAGTAACCATACCTCAGAACCCCTACCACGACTTGCCAGCATGGGCCGTGGGTCCTCCCACAGACTGTCAGTGGTGGGCGTGGATGGGGCCTGGGAACTGCCATTTGGCAGTTAAAAAGTTTGGGGTGTTTTGGGGTTTTCCTTTTTAATTAAATGTTAAGTAACGTCATTTTACACTAAATTAAACTAACTATATAACTTTTTTAAGTCCCTAAACTAACTCATCCAAATCATAATTTCCAAATTCCCAAATCAAAATCCAATTTCCCCAAAATCTTCTCTCTAGAACTCCAAGGAAGAATAAGAAGGACAATGAAGCTAGGGTTGAAGGAACAAGATTTTTCACTCAAAATTGTTGGATTTCTTCACCAAGGTATGGTAGTCCTTCATCCATGGAGCCCCTCCAAAACTTCTAATTTCATAGTTAGATATCCCAAAAGTTAGGGTTTGACTTCAATCTCATGGATTCCTTTCAAATTCGTTTTTAGTGATTTTTGTTTTATTGTGGATATATTGATGATTTTATATGGTTTATATTGAATTCCCCAAGAATCCATAAATTTCCCTATTTTCCCAATTTCGATCTTCAAGTGTGGGTATTGATTTATGCAAGTAGAATATGATAGAATTATGCATCTAGTAATTGAATCACATTTTCATTCACGTCTAACGTAGTATTCTAGATATGTTTATTGAATGTGATCTATGGTCCTTGGAGGGAGAAGCAGGGGAATTATGCATGTCAATGTGGTTTATGTAGATGCTTTTAGATCACTTTGAGAGTAAAGTGAATATGAATATGATCTAATTGTTGTGTTGATTGGATGATTATCCTCATGTACACACTTATGTATGACTATGATATGATGTGAAAGGTGTGTCACATATAGTGATTCTAAGGTTGGAAGACTAGTCTCACCTATTAAATATATGAGCTTTAGTATGAGTTATATGGATTGATAGTCAAGACATTCTTCCGTTACTATGAACTTAAGTCAAGACATAACATGAACTCAATGGGAATTATACATAGCACCGAGTGGATGGTGACCCTCACGTTAGTAGAGGTCGGGTTTGTAGGAACAATCTCTTGGGATGGAAGCCCTCACATTAGTAGAGGCCAGGTTTTGTAGTAGCAATCCCTTATCCCATAAACTATGTGCCCACATAGGTCTTTAGCTAGTGGATCCACCTAAGCTAAGAGTATGGTGCTACCTTAGGCAAGTAGGACAACCCCTTTTCGGTGTGGGGTAGACACCGAATTCCATGGTAAGCTCACATGGTCTATGTCGGTTAAGGCTAATCTCCCTTTATGATAGTATAAACAAGAATATGAAATATGGACTACAGTTACTCAAGAAGCTTTACTTAGTATGAGTGGGATTATGGGATCTTATTCATGAATTGCACAAGTATGCTTTGAGGGTATTTATGGTATGTTCCTATTATGATATGATGATATATGAGTTGTTTATGCTTATGACTTATGTCTTTTCATTATCTTCAAAGTGATGCTTTAAACTACTAAATGGCATGCATTCTACTAAAATGTCCTTATTAGCGTGTTTTCAAGGATTTTATGCATGACTATCATACTTAGTACATTTTTGTACTAACCCATATTTTCTACATTTTTCCCAAAGTGTAGGTTCCGGTTTTAAGACAGTTATCATTTAGTTCAAGCTTGGATTTTACTATTCTCTTTGCTTGTTGTGAGTCTTCATTGTTCGAGGATGGGAGTTTCACTTTGAGTTTCATTTTTAGTACTTTCTATTTTGGATTATGTTGTTTGGGGCTGTGACCGTATTTTGACTCATGAATTGTAATAGATGGGTAATTGAGACAAGTCTAGACTTCCGCTTTCCTTTATAAAGACTATTTGGACTTACATGCATTTTTACTTTTATTGTTCTAATACTTTATGTTATGGTATGCTAAGTGGCTTACATGGGGCCTTTCGAGGTTCTTTGTGCCTTGTTACGTCTAGGGGGTACTCTTGGGTCACGACAATTTACCATAATTGGACCCACCACCTAAACTATTTAGCTGATTGCCCCCCCCCCCTTTGTTCTATTCAATGAACCAGTATTGATACCATCAAAGTATATATATACTCTGATGGTAGCTATATACTCCGATAATATCAAGCTTTTACTGAAACTCCTCCTTACCATTGTTCAGTTGAGAGGTAATGTTCAAATCTTCCTTAGTATTGAGAGGCCTGATTACGATCAAATCGTCCTGTCTTGATGAGTTTTTTACTGTTCATCCTGACTATTATGATATTGCTGGGCTCTTACATCCTCTTCCTCCTTGAAGGCAATAGAGTTTGTGTGTGTGTGTGTGTTTTTATATATATATATATATATATTTATGGTATCAAATAGTAAACGTGAATTAGTAGTTAAAAATGGGGGAAGGGATGAAAGTAAAGGGTTAGCGCTTACAAATAGTTTTCCTTTTTGGGGTACAAGTGTTCTTTTCCCAAAAAAATGTGTAAAAAGATCAAATATATTTCTACATGCATTAATTTTTTTACTTCCAATTGAAGAAAAGAGTTTATGTGAGTCATTTGTGCAAAAATAGGGGTATATATGAGCCACGTTAATAACCATAGGTATATTATCCCTAAATATCAAAGTTGAGGGGTATATCAAGCTTTTTCCCCATGAAAAAATAAAATAAAAGTAAATATATTAGCATGCCCACAAGGTTTCTATGACCATTTAGTTAATTCATCTTTTCATCCTCCCTCTGTCCTGTATTAGTTGATCATCTTACTAATTTAAGTCATTTTGTATTAGTTGTCCACCTTATTTAATCATGAAAGGTTTAATTAAATTTCTTCTATATTGCCCTTTCAATTAATTCTTTTTGGAAGTGTTCACATTTGTTTGTAAGATTCCCAAGAAGTTTTTTAAGAGGTGAATTAGTAAAATTATTTTCCTCTTTATGTTTTTTTAATATGCATGTAAAATGGAATATGATCAACTAATATGGGATACAAGGAGTATTTTTTTAAAATCTACAATAATTTTCTACCTTTAGTGTAAAGCAAAATTAAGTAAATGTAATGACTCGGAAAGTCATTTTTTGAAATTTCCAGAAAATTACCATTTTACCCCTTTCAGTTTTGACCCCGAGTAATTTCTGATTGAATTTTGAAATCTAGTTTCGAACTTCAAGTGAAACTTGTGAATTGTGAAAGTTTCTAATATTCAAAAGGCTAAAGTTGTCAAAAGGTGGTTTTGGTGTCTTTTGGAGTTTTGAGTCACATAATGGAATTTTGTCGACACCATCAGCCCTGCAATGTGAAAAATGGTCTCAGAGAGTTGTTGATTTCTGATTCGGAGTCTTTTTGAGGATTTGAGGTCCTAAGTTAGAAATTTGTAAAATTTTAGCCTTTGAGTTGACTTTGATCAAAATTAGTAGTTCAGATGATCGGGTTGTATTTATGACAGTTCTGTTGGATTTGGCGGTTATTTTTGGCCTAAGTGAGGTCTTGGTTTAATTTTCTAAGGTCCCAAGCTTGAGTTATCCTACTAAGGCATTATGTTTATTTCTTGTGACTTGCATGAGTTTTGGGTCAAGGAGACCTTCAATTCGTGTTTCAATGGTTTCATTGTGTCCAGAACGTCAAGTAAAGTCACTTATCACATTTGGTTTGTGTGTATGGGGTTCCGAATGAATCTCAATTGTCTATTTGATGTTTTGAGAGTTGACTAATATTTCTGATGATGTTATGCCTCGCTTTCGCAAAGGGTACTTCGCGATTGCAAGGTTTACATTAGCGAGACCTTGGTCGTGAAAGTGAAAGGCCCCTTTTTGGTGCGTTTTGCTTAATCGAACCATGGGTTGCAATAGCAAATCCTGGTTTGCGAAAGCGACACCCCCAATTCTTGTGGGGTTCACTTAAGCGAACTTGTGTTTGCTAAACCGACATTAGAGAGGATTTTTGGTTTGAAATTTTGATATTTTTCCCCCATTTTGTGTTTTGGAAAACCCTTGGAGGTGATTTTAAAGTGATTTTTCATGGTGAATCATTTGGGTAAGTCTTTGTAACCCTAAAACTTTAATTCCCTTTCATCAATTATGAATTTTAACATCAAAACTTGAGATTTTGATTGGCAAATGACAAGGTTTTTCAAGAACTTGGGTTCTAAAGTAAAATGGTGATTTTAAACTTATTTTAAGTCCCTTTTCAAAATGGTTTTCACCAATGATATCTAAATGCCTTGGGTAACGTTTTCAAGTAAGGATTTTAGAATCCAAACCTCATTTTTGGAATTGGATTTTTGAGTTGATTTGACTTGTTTTTCAAAGTATATGATATGAGTGTTGTTATTTCTGGAATTTTATTGTGATTACTTCATTGGATTAGATTGTGTGTCTTTGTACATTGTTCAGAAAGAAAAGGCTCGGGCCTTGGATTTACTTTTGACTAAATTTAGGCGAGTGGCTTCTAAGCCTTGTAAAACTTGTGGAATCTTATGTTGTAGTTCATTCTGTGGTTTGGGGAGTACAGGAATGAGGTGATTGCTTTAATTATTCAACTTGAATGATCTTAATGAATAAAAAAGGAATTAATGAAAAAGACAATGTATTGATAGTTGTGCTTTGTGAATTGTCTTGTTGTGGACCCGAACTTGTTGATTGATTAAATTTTTTGATGGCATCATTGTGAACTTGAATTGCTTGAATTTATTGTATTTTACTTCTGGTGTGAAATTGCTTATTTTGCATTGATTTCTATGCACCACGATGAGACATGGGGTGATTGATATTATGGTCACTGCCAACAAGTGTTATTGATGCTGAGATCATTGCCGGTGAATGTCATTGATGTCAAGGTCATTGCGAACAAGTGTTTTTTATGCCGAGGTCATTGTATATAAGTTTTATTGCCGTCGAGGTCATTGTTGGTAAGTTTTACTAATGTTGATGACATTTCCAGTAAGTGTTACTGATTTCGAGGTCTTTTCCAGTGAATGCTATTGATGTCGAGGTCCTTACCGACAATATTGTATTGATGATGAGGTCTTTACCGGCGAGTACTTGGACTATATGTATCCCTCCATAACTCCTTATTATTATTTGTGCATGATAATCTTGATACTTGTTTGTTGTGCTTGATGACCTTGATATGTGTTATAGATAATTTGATACTTGTGATTGATGAATTGTAACTATTGGACTGTTATTATGGAAACTTGTTAATTGTGATTGTAAAACTGTTAGGTTTGGTTTATTTCTATGCAGGCTATAGTTGAAGTGATTCGGTTGGGATGAAAGGAGTACTCGTATTCTAAATTAGTTTCACTTGTTAGGTAGGTTGCTTGCTGAGTATGGTGTTGTTAAGTACTCACTCCTTGTTTCTACACTTGTGTTTCCGAGCCCAGACCCATGTGATATTCTTATTCCTCTATTTTTTCGAGGCTTTCAAAGGACATTGAGAGGTAGCTGGTTGTCATACCGACGGTCCCTTTTGTTCCTTACTTTATGTTATGTTTTTATTTGTGAAACAAAGACATTGAAACTTGTATTTATCTTTTGATATTTTATACATTAGTGGCTTGTACACGTGACAACTAGGTTTTGGGGTAAAATTAGAATGACTAAGTTTTCCGCTCTTATACTTTTATTAATTTATTTCCGCTTTTCTTTCATACATTTTAGAGTTTAGGCTGACTTATCTTAGTGGGCTAAACGAGTGCCATTATGTTCTTTTATGGATCGACCGGTAAACGTATACAACATATTGTGATGGTATCCATCCAGATTGCATTCATTGATTTAACGATTAGAGGGAATGTATACAAGTGAACTTAATTGATAACCATTAATATAGTAGGAGTGTATGAATACAAGAGAAATCAGAGCGAACTAATACAAATGAAATTAGAGTGAATGAATACAAGATATTCTAGAAGAATGAATACAAGTGAAATTAGAGCAAATGAACAAAATGTCTTGTATCTTGTTTTAATATATTTTATACACCCTGGAAATATTCATCGATGGAGCGCCTTAATGCGCATATGAATACAATTAATACAACCATCTGACACCTCAAAATAATGACTTTTTTTCACACCTCAAATAGTTATTATGAACGACAAATACCTATAATATAGTTAGAGTTATTAATAAAGACCAAAGTATAGTCACTTTTTTAAAATTCCTTGCTTCGCCCATAATATAAGTATTAGTCAAATTTTCATTGACAAACATTTTGAAATGAGTTTTAGCAATACAAAAATAGTGCAAAAACCGAGGGTCAAAATTAATGGTCGGGGTCTATTTATTAAGAAAAACGATAACAAATTGATGAATACCATCATCGGTTTGGGTTGGGTCTATTCCAACAAATCAACCAGCAATGTCGGTTATACCAGAGGGACACCATTAATTGATTTAACGAGATTGATTTATTTTCAACCCGGTGAATAAATACTCCGGCAGACAACCTTAATTTAATTACTTTATTACATTTTTTAGAAACATTTTTTCACGAATAGAGACTACCCCGTAGTCGTAACAGGTGCTTAGAGTCACAAGTGACCTCAAGTTGACCCATGGTCTAGCACGACACTAAGATTCACATAAATATTAACCGAAGTTAACTTAATGCGGAAGTTAAGCTAAAACTTCTGATAAGGCTGGATAATTAAAACTAAATATTCGAAGAAAAGTTCATCCAAACATACTTAAAGTTGATACTAACATCTATCTAACTGTCTGAAAGCACCTACTATTATAAATTTCTAGGACAAGTCCCTAACTAACTCTAATTTTTTGAAAAGTGAAAAAAAGAAATACTGAAAGAAAATATAAAGTTTGTCCTCGAAAGATGAGAACTCGCCAATCCTGATACTGGGATGATCAAAAGTCATACTAACTGTGAGTTGGATGCTAATGTCTGAACTATATTATAAAATAATATTTTATGAGAGTATGCGGTCTGTAATATGAATGTATTGAGTATGTAGGCTATACATGATAAAATTATTAACTGAACATGTTGGGTCTAAAATACAGGACTGAAATAACATGAAGTGATGCAATGACTAAGTAGTAGACAAGCAACTCATACATACTAAAAGCTAGAATAATCGACTACAAGATCATGCAATAATTTAAACACTAGACTGTGAGAGATACTAAAATTGAAATATAACCATGTGATCTAGACATGGAGTTGGATGCCTAATTCCAATTGAAGCCTAATAAACATTTCCAGGGTTTAAAAGTTGGTTTGACGTGGTACCACTAAGCTAATAATATGAGCCTACAAGGGTTAAATCGACCTACAGTGGCACATAGTTTTGGGACATAGGATTGCTTCTAAAGGTCTTAGCGGATGCTAACCATGATCCCTCATCCCTAGAATCCACGCAGCGATAAGTTGTAACAACCAGCTCTAGTCGTTATGGGTAGAGGTGAAACAAATTGGGTCAGAAAACATTTGAGTAAAGACTTAAAATTCTAGGCTTTGGCAAGTCTCATAAGAATTATGAACAGGGTGATGTCTAGGCAATCTAGAAATGGATTAGGGATATTTTTAAGCTCGGGTTGGAATTTCTGGTAGCTAAGACATTAAGCTAGTCCATAGTGCATTTCAAAATCGAATTTGGGGTGAGTAAAACTCCTATAATCAAATTTTGTGTGAATCTATGTAGTTAATCTTTGGGAAGGTTTTTAACCTGCATTTTAAAAGGGAATAACTAATTGAATGATTGTGATTTTTTATGTGATACATGATAGGATATGTAAAAGATGATACCCCAACAACAGTCCGTATTAGTCTCATTTTTTCTCCATATCTGAACATAGTTCTACAATTAGAAAAGAAGTAAAAGTTACCAAAAATTTAGGAAACAAATAACAAATAGCAGTTACAGTAGGTCTTTTCAGCTATTAAGCCCCTGCAAGTTGGTGGTGACATTGAAACCACAAAACTTGTTGAAAACTCATTCGAACGAAGCACGTGGAAGTAGCTTGTTAGTATGTCCACAACCTGATCAACAAAGTGTAAATGATCCACTTCAAGAGTTTTGTTCTATTCTTCTTCCCAAACAAAGTGGAAATAAATCGCAATATGTTTCATTTTTGCCGTGGAACATGGGGTTCTAGAAAATGTAGGTTGCACTAACATTGTCGCACATGGTTTTGGGAATTACAGTGAGAGGAAACTGAATTTATTGACAGAAATTGACTAGTCAATTAATTTTTATAGTCTTAGTTGCTACGAAACAATATGCATCCTCTATAGAAAATTGTGAAATTGAGCATTGCTTCTAGGAGGACCAAGAAATAGGAATGCTCCCATGATAAACCACATAGACTGTACTGAAGTGCAATCAATAGGGTCTCCCTCCCAATCAGAGTCATAATAAGCAACCATCCTTGAATCGTGCTCCTTAAGCACTCGAACACCATAAGACGAAGTTCTAATGAGGTACTTGAGCAACCGTTTAACCAACTTCAAGTGATCTTTGTGAGGACTGTGCATAAACTGAGAAAGCTTGTTTACGGTAAATGTAATATCTGGACGAGTGAAGGATACGTATTGAAGCTTGCCGATTCTGATATTTGGAGGTATCAACTGATGAATCACTTTTTGAAGTAGAAAAAAAGTGGTGGAGCACATTGATGTAGGGACACCTGTGATGTCCTCCATATGGACACAATGGAGTAGATCTTTAATGTATTTTTACTGAGGAAAAAATACCACTAGTAGTGTGAAGGACCTCAACTCCCAGAAAGTAATGTAGTGCACCAAGATCCTTAACAGAGAAACAATTAGACCTACCATTAATAATATGAAGAACACCAAAAATGTGATTGCCTATAATTTTAATTTCATCCACATAAATGAGCACATATGGTTTAAAGCAAATGGTTTTAAAAATAAAGAGGGAGGAGTTAGACCTACACTTAGTGAAATCCGCTTATATTAGATAGATTTTGAGTTCAGTATACTAAGCCCGAGGTGCCTGCTTAATACCATAAAATGCCTTCTTTAGTTTGCAGACATGATGAGGGAAAGAAGAATCTTCAAAAGCAGGTGGTTGTTGAATATAAACTTCCTCTTCATATCGTCCTTGCAGACACACATTAATGACATCTAGCTGATGAAGGGCCCAATTACATTAACTTGCGATGAAGATGACCAACCGCACCATAGTGGGTTTAACTACTAGGCTGAAGGTGGAATGATAGTCGAGTCCAGGCTATTGAATAAACCCTCTAGCAACTAGACAAGCTTTATACCTATTAATAGAACCATCAGGATATTGCTTTATGCAAAATAACCACTTACAGTCCACCACATTCTTTGACGAGTCATATGGTACCAATGTGCACGTCTAATTTCTAATAATTGCATCGAATTCATCTAGCATGGAAACTCTACACTTGGTTGAGATTGGGCTTGTTTATGAGTTCTGGAATTGGAATATTGTTCGTAGTGATAAGAAACTAGGTCGGTGGATGTTAGATACTCTTAGATTGAGTAATTATGGGATGGTTGGAGGGTTTGGAAGATAGGTTTGTTTACTTTACTTATGAGGGTTTAGAAGGAGAAATAGAGAGAGGGATTGTAGGTGGGTTGGAAGAGGATAGAGGTTTGGCCACAGTCTGAGACTTGTAACGTTGATAGGTAATGAGGAGGAAATTATTCATGGGTGCAGAAGTGGTTGGGTTGTGTGAGATACTTGGTTGTGTAGACATTGGGACAGAAATGGTGTGTTGGAGGTGGAAGGGGATATAGACTGTTGTGGAGGGACAGAAAAAGTGGGAGAGATATTTTAAGATAGAGGAGAAATAGTAGGCAGTAGAGACAGAGAAGTACATGAACTGTTGGAGAGGCCTTGGCTTGCGGCAGATTTGGACGATTGTTGAGATAGTTTCAACACTAGTGGGGGAAGATCATTACAAGAGTTTAAATCCAAGTTATTATCTTGTGATTTGAGGTTATCTACACAAACTTCCCAAGATATATTAGTACTAGAATTATTTTTGAATTAGGAAAACATGTGTTTAAAAGGATGATTTTCTTCAAAAAATAATACATCCCTTGATAAATAAAGCTTTGTACTGATAGGATCAAAACATTGGTGGTAGTAGAGAAGCACAAATAAATACATGGAGTTGAACAGGTCTCAAGTTTATTTTTGTCATAGGGTTGAATCCATGGATGGCATAAACAACCAAATTTTTTTATGGATTCATATGGACATTGATCTTTTAAATTAGGTATAGTTAACCTGCTTATAAGATAAATGGTTATGTGTAGTGAATCTTAGTGTAATAGAGTCTTGGCAATTTCAATAACATGTCGGTGTCTCCGTTCAACAAAAGCTGCACTTTGTGGTATATAAGCAGGGGATACCTAATGTTTGATACCTTATGTTTTGAAGTATGATGATGGGCTTTCAAATTCACTGTAGCCATCGGTATAGAATGAAAGAACTTTACTTTCAAATTGGCGCTCAAGCAAGGGATGTAAACTTTTGCAAGCCTCGACAACTTCGTGCTTGAATTTTAATATGTATACCCACATATATTTTGAAAATTGATCAACAAATAAAATATAATAACATTTTTTTATCAACAGACAAAATCGGGGAAGGTCCCGATAAATCACTGTAAATTATTTGCAAAGGTTGTTTGCCTTGCAAGGAATTTTTAGAAAATGGTAACCTGTACATCTTATTTGAACTACAAGAATTATAAACTGAAATACTTTTTGAATCTTGAAATGGAAGAGAACTTCTACAAAAGCTTATTTAAAACGTGATTGTTGGGATGTCCCAAGCATCGATACCACAGGTGCAATGGAGTAGACGAATTATATTGAGGATGGGTGCTTGTACTACCTTGTAGCCGCTCATAAAGTCCACTTTTACTTTTCCCAGTTACCAAAGGTGCCCCTGTAGTCAAGTCCTTCATAAGATAATGTAAAGGAAAAAATGTAATAGATGTCTGATTGTCACAACAAAATTTGGAGAATGAGATAAGATTTCTTTTTATGGAAGGGGCACACAAAGTATTAAGTAAGGTAAACTGATAATTTGATGCATATAAATTCGTGTTACCAGTAAGGTAAATTGGTGTGGTATTACTATCAGCTATTGAGACTGCTTCAGGACTGTGATAATCTTGTGTAGTAGTTAGGCTATGAGCATCACATGTACTGTGATGAGTGGCTCTAGAGTCAACAACACAAGGTTTCGATTGTTGGTTTCGACGTCCAGCATAGTTGGCACATGGTTGGAAGTGATTATAGGACTATAAACGACAAACTCTTTCTGAGTGACTAGGATGATCAAAGAGTTGACATTGTAGTTCATTGAGAGAAAGTTGTTGTTGCCATTGGTGATTTCTCCTTGGGGTTTATTGTTCCCTATTCTCTTAATGGAGCCATTGTTGATTGTTGGGCTAGGCATTGTTTCCATGCCTGCGGTTGTTGTTGTTGCAAGGAGAAGCTATGCTAGTCCGTTGAGCATATGTTGCCATCATGAAAGGTGTTTTCTGAACTTCTTCATATTTGAGGAAGAGTTTATGATCAATCAGTTTCTCATATAATTCCTCATAAGTGACAAAAGTATCACGTGAACTGATAGCAACAGAAATCTCGAAAAACTCGGGGCCAAGACCACTTAGAATCTTGACAATGAGTTCTTCATTCGGAACTGGTACTCGAACAGTTGCAAGTTTGCCAAATAGTGACCAAACCTCACGTAAATAATTTTCTACAGGTTGAAATTCCTTTTGGATCCGAGCTAGCTGGTCTTAGAGAATAAAAATTCTTGTCTGAGACTTGTTAGCAAAAGTAGTATAGAGATAAGTCCATACTTTGTGAGCAAAATATGTAGTTGCAACAATGGGTGCAAGTGTTTATCAATGGATGCCATGAGAGGATTTTGTATAAGTTGATCCTGGTAGAACCAAGTCTCATAGGCAGGATTTGGTGAGCTTTGATTGCCTTGATTTATTGTCTTGGGTGGTGCATCAGAGGTGCCATCAGGATGTCCAAATAATTTGTGGCCATTCACGAGCATTGAAACATGTGCCTTCTAGGTTGCAGAATTATGACTGCCAATGAACTTGATTGGTAATTGTATGGATGGATTGAATTATACGATGGGGTTGTTTGCAGTTGTGTTATCAGCATTAACAACGTTGGTAGGAGGAGCCATTGAGACGTGGATCAAGTATTGTCTGAGAAAAGAAACAAGGATCAATCTCGTGTGAGAAAAGAAACAAGGATCAGTCTTGTATCAGCAGTAACTCTAATACAACAAAAGGGAATAGGTAATAGAATGAGCATAACTTATTTTGTGATACATGCTAGGGTATATAAAGGATCATAACCTAACTACAATCCGTATAATTCTAATTTTGATCCATATCTGAAAAGAGTCGTATAATTACAAAAGAAGTAAAAGATCGCTATAATATAGGAAACAATTATAAAAGAGCAATTATAGTAGGTCTTTTCCATTGTTAGAAGGAACCTTGATTTGGGTATAATGATCACGAATTTACCTGGGGTTAGGATTGGAGTACAATCCGGGGATTTTAAGGCCATTAGTTATTGATTGTTTTATATTTTGTTTTAGACCAAGAACAGGCCTTGGCATTGAAAAAAGGGAAACCTCAAGTTCTTTAGAGTTTTTAGAGCTTGATTCGAGGTAGGTGATAGTTGTGTGTTTTCGAAGTATGTAATGTATGCATGTCTACTGTGTTGTTGTATTATTTGTGCAATGCATGTGAAGAACTAAAAGGCCAATGTGAAACGGCCTATGTTAATAGCCTCATGCAATGAACTTGTAATTTACTTATGGCTCAGACAATAGTACGGGATACTGCTGGTTGGATTTGATACCACGCCTGGTATGAATCATTGATGGTTGGCTCGGGTACTGCACCGGTACACTAATAGTTTGTGTATGAATTTTATGAGAGGACCAAGTGTGTGCATTTTGTGATTATGTGGGACATGTTTCATGCAATGTATGATCCAAGAATTTGTGATTGGGAATATTTATTATGTTGTGATTGTTGCTATACGTGTTGGCATGCATTAATATTTTTTACTTATTGTTAACATTCATATTTTGAAATTATCTTATGATCCTTCTAGTAAATGGTGCTTGTGTACTAATGTTGCACTTGCTATTTTCTTGTTTAGTAGAAGGCATATTCGGGCGACTGATACGAGACCTTAGTGAATAGACACTTGGCATTCGAATCAAGGCTAAGCTACTCTTCCTGGCTTCCATGGATTCTTCTTCACTTCTTTGTCCATCTTTTTGGACATAGATATTTTAGACTATTAGATTTATGTTTTCTAGGTTTTCAGTGTTGCATACCCATTCTTGAGTATTAGAGTTTTGATACTGTAACTTTTAGATTCTAAGGGTTAATTTTTGCCTATTATTTTTGGTAATTTTGTGTTTTTGGAAACTTATTCTTTTATTTATTTTAATGATTTTCTTAGTGTTTAATATAATAACTTGCTTCTATAAATGGGTTAACTTGGGTTAGTAATTGGTTCTCTCAATAGAGAATTAGTGTGGGTGGTACTCGCGATGGGTCATGATCGTGACATAAGTAACTCTCCAACTTCATTGTAATTGACAAATTGAATAAAACTGATAAGTAAATAGCTCTTAATTACTGAATGTATGATACTGAAATAATAAACACTTTATCTGAAGTATCTCATGAACTAATGCTGAAAATACTGAACATAAAATGATCATGAAAATCCTTACATGCTGACTAAAACATGAAACTTCAAGACATGTTGTATCCTGAAGGTTTATCAAGATATGGTTTGACAAGCACACTGAGAATAATGAGAAACAAAAGCTAATGGACTGATAGCGAAGAGGAACATAATTAGTTCATACTTCATGCTAATCATAAGAACCGTAGAATTTTATATAACCTTGGACCGAGACTTGAAGATGAAGAACCCTAGTTCATACTTGAGAGGAGACTTCAACGAACAAAATCTTTTTTTAGGGCGAGAATGGGGAGGTTTAGGTTGACTAATTTCCCTTAATCCCACTTAGAATAGGTTAAAACGACATAGTATAGGGATTTAAATTATGGAAAAAGACCAAAACGGTCCTAAAGGAAAATTGACGTCGTCAGGTTTCATGAGTCCATCTATAGTAAGTGGTTCCTTTAATGGACCACAGACCCCTTCAATAAATATCAGAGTAAAATACTGAGTTTCAGAGGTTTGATCTACGAGACCGTCTACGACCTGTAAATGGGCTTATGATCCGTCGATTGGACTCGTAAATCTCTGACAAGCTTTCCAGTTTCTGAAGATGATCTACAAATCCCAACTACAGTTTATAGTTCCTTTTACGGCTCCTAAATGACGTCCGTAAAACTCAGAATTTTTCTGCGGACTTCTATTTTTGCTTTTGGAGTGTTACACATTTCAAATTATAAATTATAGATTATAAATTAAAAAAATTAAAGAAAACCAACCCTCTCTATCGGTTTGTACTTCATATTAAAGAACAAATCGACGGACAAACTCAATTTTTTGCATTTAATATTTTTTAAAAGATTATTTTAAGGTGGGATGTATCTCACTCCAAAACTGGTATAAAATTAAAATGGTGGAATAATAGATAAATATTTGAAAGTATAAGCTACATTAGTAGATATGGTATATATGTATGCCTAATTACGTAGTTTTTCTATTTTAATTTGACCAAAATTCAATTACTAAATATTTACATAATTTTAATTTGACCAAAATTCAATTATAAATACATAGAAGAGTTCATCACAAAGCTAAAACACAACTCATACAAAACTCCAATCTTCAAAGGTGCCTATTTGACACTTCTTCTTATTCTTTCTAAATAATCATTTTCATGGTATTTCGTATAACTTAAGATTTTGGTAGAATCGATTTAGTTATAATGTATATATATATGGTATAATCAATAAAAATGATTAATAGTTCAAGCATTAAGTGAAATATGATTATATTTTTGTTTTATTTATGGTTCCTTAATATATTACTTTGTACTATATACTTCAACAGTTGCCCATAAAAATTTGTTTGATGAATTCAGATCATGTTTATGAATCATCAAAAAGATGTTCTACAAACACTGCTGGTATTGTATTTTCTTTTGAGTTATGACGGGGTTCAAGGAGAAATTAAGTTATCTTAACAAGAGGAACTAGAGTTGGACAAACAACTTAAACTTTTTAACAAACCAGCAGTCCAATCAATTAAGGTATGTATTTGGGTTATTTATATTTCGAATTCTTGACTGATTATTCTTCATCATTTTTATGTATTCACAAGTAACAATAATTCGATATGATGATGTTGATTGGTGAACCAAGATCACTAATAATTTTACGAAATTTTTGGTTCACAAACTACCTACATTTGATCTGAGTCGCAATTGGATTTCTACAAACTACCTACATTTGATCATCCATCATTGAAGAATCACAATTTTCATCATAAAGCATGTATTTATGCTTTATTTTTGTGTATTTATACAGTTTTATTATTATAGATACATACACTGAAACAAGTTTTGCATTGATAGATGAAACCCACTTTACCAACGATACATCAAATTCTAAGTACCGCAACCATTGATATATCTTCGAAGATAAGGTCAAAGGATAAAAGTTTCCCTTTAGGAACCGTTCTCATCAAAAGATTTACCAAAGAAGATCTTATTAGACAAAGAAATATGCCACCACCAGAAGATTTCAAATCTGAGTCGCAATTGGATGACGTAAGATAATATTATACCAATTTAAATTCTTACGTGCAATTCATCTTTGGCAATAATAATTGATAAAGTTATAAAATAATGTTGCACTATAATTTATTTCATTTTAAATAGTATAATAGGTTAAAACTTTCTAAAATTATAAATACGAGAAAATACTTTAGTATAAATCTGACATATTTATCATTGCTATTCAGACTTGGGTCAATCCAGGGCCAGACGGAATGTACGAGGTAAATATTATTTGTCCACTTCTTATTAGCACCACTTAAGATATTCATGTTAATTTAGATGATGTAGATATTGGGCAAATAAAAATAATTTCTTCTGCTATATTTAGCGTGCAATAGTTCATACTCAAGATAATCCAGAAAACAAGTTTTCTGGAGCTGGAATGATAACTACTGTATGGAATGTTGATGTTCAATGTCAACAAAATAGTACGTACAAAATGAAGATTCAAAGAGGATCGGATAAACTACAAGTTGGTTGGAGAGTAAGTTTAACCCCCAATAGTTATTAATTTAATCATCCATTATTGATCTTTCAATTCAATGGTTCTGATATATATTGTTATTGTAGGTGGATCCAACATTATATGGGGACAATGATCCTAGACTTTTTATACATTACCAAGTAAGTTTTTTTATGTATTTAATTAAACGATTTATATTTTGTGTTCCTGATACTAGTATCTACCCCATATGATAATGGTTCATTGTTTGTTGAATGCTTTTAGGAAGGAAATACGCAATGCTTCAACACACTTTGTTATGGTTTTATAATAGTAAACAGTTCAATACATCTTGATCAATTACTTAACCTTGTTTCTCAGAAAGGGGGACAATAGTACGCAATTACTACATACATCATTCGGGTATAATTTTTGTATAATAATATAATTACTTAGATAGAAGTTTGGAACATTTAAAAAATACAAACATACATGTCCTTTTGAAAACTAAAGGATCTAATAAGTGGAAACTTGTGGCTTCTGGAACCGATCAGACAATTGTTGGTTTTTGGACTCCAAGGATTTTCACCGAATTATAAAATGACTTTTCTACGAAGGTTGAGTGGGGAGGAGTGACATATACTTGATCAATTAGTGGCTAAAAATGATGCTTTCTAGTGGGTATTCTAAAAGGTGAAAGCCTAGCATGGGCCGATCCAAATTGGTAGAGTAGGGTGGCATCTCAGGGGCGAAAAGCCTAGCATGGGCCGATCCCAATTTGTATAATTATGAGGACCGCATTCCAGGGGTTAAAATACCTAGCATGGGTCATCCTCTTCTACCACTGACCAGCTGGTCATTCATATCAAATGTCTTATAAAGATCATAACACACAAAAAGGTAAAGAAAAGAATGTAACATACATGATTCCACAAGAGTTAACCAAGGTGGTCTTCTTTTCTGATTTATGCACACATGTATTGATACTTGGTTTCATTGAACTCTTATTTAGATATGTTATTGCCTTACATATTCAGTACATTTTCTCGTACTGACGTCCCTCGCGGGGCACGCTGCATTTCATGCTGCAGGCACAGGTAATTCAGCTAGTAGACTTCCTCAGTAGAAGCACACGACACTCAGCTACTTTTGGTGAGCTCCAGATTGATTTGGAGCTTTACTGAGTCCTTGGTAGATTCATTTTGGTATTGTATCGTAGTTAAGGGTAAGGCAGGGTCTGACCCGACCTACTCTAAGGTTTTCTATCTTTTAGAGGCTTTGTAGACTTATGTATATGCTTCAGTTGCCTCTTAACAAGTTGTGGCCTCAACGGCCAAGTCTTGTATATAAGTTTTGGGTCTACTTATGTTGGTTCATATCGCTGCATCCTGTGTGCACTTGTCACAAGATTGTCATAGTTATATGTATAGTAGGCACAGGTTACATGTTGCTTCTCTCGGGCCTTTAGGGTATCTGGTGCCTGTCCGTCTTAATGGGATTTGAGGCGTGACAAAAGTGCTATCAGAACAGGTCATCCTAGGGAGTCTACAAAGCCGTGTCTGTGTAGTGTCTTGCTTATGGAGGTGTTGTGCACCACATTTATAAACAGCAGGCTATGGGACATGTAGGAGTTGTCTCTTTTCTTTCATTTCTTAGATCGTGCGATAGAACCAAAGTTGTAGGTGAATTGTATTTAACTTCTGAATTACTTTTATTATAGCAAAGATGCCAGTTACGAGAAGGAGTAAAAGTACAGGTAACCGAGTAGATGTGGCTGCCCAAGAAGGGACCAGCCAACCACCACCTAATCAAGCTGTTCAAAGTAAGGCTCAAGATGAGTCTCTATCACAGACTTCCCCGACCCCTCCATCTCCAGAAGATCTAAGGCGGGAAGCTGCACCTCAAGAACCCACTATTAATGCTACTGAGCAAGATTTGAGGAATGCAGACCAATTATTGACTCGTATAGTTTCTGGCCATGGCCAAAGGCAAGAAGGTCTAGTTGCAGGTACTAGTGGTGTAGATAGAGAATCTGGCACACGGATACATGACTTCCTTAATTTAGACCCTCCATCATTCACCGGGTTAGACCCTAATGATGATCCACAGGATTTTATAGATCAAATCCAATGCACTTTGGATGTTATGCATGTAAGTGGTAAAGAAGCTCTTGAGCTAGCATCATATAGATTAAAGGGTATGGCTATATTATGGTATGAAGCTTGGAAGCAATCTATGGGGAACAGATGCACCTTCAGCTACGTGGAAAGAGTTCATAAAGGCATTCCTTGACCATTATCTTCCATTTGAGATCCGAGAGGCCCGTGCGGATCAGTTCTTAAATCTCCACCAAGGAAATATGACTGTGAGAGAGTACAGTCTCAAATTTAATTCATTGGCCAGGTATGCTCCTAATGTAGTAACTACTATGGAGGATAGAGTTCATCGATATGTGGATAGATTAGATTCATATCTGGTTAGAGAATGTACCATTGCTTCATTGAATAAATATATGGATATAGCAAGGATGCAAGCTTTTGCGCAAAAGTTGGAGGGTCAAAGGCAAAGACGAAGGACACAAGAGTCAGAAACAGGGCATTCTAAGAAGGCCAGATCCATGGGGCAGTTTACCCCATCCCACAGTGAGTTTATGCCTCGGATTTTAACAGACCGCCTAGGCCATCATCTTCCTACTCTACAGCTAGTGTCCCACCTCGGTTTCAAGAGTCTAGGGGCAATCAGTTTGGGCAAAGAGGTGAAAGCCAAGGTTTAAGAACAACGGGGTACCAAGAGCAGGGAAGTATGAGCCAATCAAGACCTCCTCATCAGTCTTGTAAACAATGTGGAAGAAATCATTTAGGTGCATGTCGGTTTGGGACAAATGTTTGTTTTGGGTGTGGTACACTGGGTCATCTGATGAGAAATTACCCTCATAGGGGTGTGGGTGGTGTGGGACAACCTACTAGATCAGTTGTTGCATCATCATCATCAACACCTTCTTTGGGTAGGAGACAGATGCCTATTAGACGTGGTAGAGGATTTAGGGGAGCAACTAGTTCTAGTGGAGTTCAGAATAGCACATATGCCCTAGGGGATCGACAAAATTTAGAAGCCTCGTCGGATGTGGTTACAGGTACATTGTCCATCTTTTCACATATTGTATATGCATTAATTGATCCGGGGTCTACACTATCATATGTTACACCATTGATTGCTGAAAAGTTCAAAGAACACCAAAATTATTAGTGAAGACATTTGAAGTGTCTACACCGATTGGTGAGTCTATTATAGCTAGAAGGGTTTATCATAATTGCATTGTAACTATTTGTGATCGGGATACATTAGCTGACCTTGTTGAGCTACAAATGGTAGATTTTGATGTTATAATGGGTATGAATTGGTTAGCTTCTTGTTATGCCATGGTAGATTGTCGAACTAAGATGGTGCATTTCTATTTTCCAAAAGAGGCAGTCCTTGAATGGAAAGGTAATATTGGGGCACCAAGAGGTAAATTTATTTCTTATCTTAAGGCAAAGAAGATGATCTCGAAAGGATACATATGTCATCTAGTGAGAGTGAAAAATATAGATGCGGAGCCACCAACTCTTCAATCCATTCCGGTAGTGAATGAGTTTCCTGAAGATCTTCCAGGTTTGCCTCCAAAACGAGAAGTAGATTTTGGTATTGATGCGATTCCAGATACTCAACCTATCTCCATTCCTCCGAATAGAATGGCCCCGACAGAATTACGGGAGTTGAAGGAGCAATTAAAAAACTTATTAGAAAAAGGATTCATAAGGCCTAGTATGTCCCCATGGGGAGCACCAATTTTATTTGTACGTAAGAAAGATGGCTCATTATGAATGTGTATAGACTACCAGCAGTTGAATAAGGTAACGATTAAGAACAAATATTCCCTCCCTAGAATTGATGATTTATTTGATCAGTTACAATGTGCTAGGTGTTTTTCAAAAATCGACCTGAGGTCAGGTTATCACCAAGTGAGGGTCAAAGACAAAGATATACCGAAGACAGCTTTCCGAATATGGTATGGTCATTTTGAGTTTTTAGTCATGTCATTCGGGCTAACAAATGCACCAACAACTTTTATGGATTTGATGAATAGGGTGTTCAAGCCATTTCTAGATGTGTTCGTGATAGTATTCATAGATGACATTTTGGTGTATTCAAGATCATAAGATGACCATGCTAATCACCTGCGACAGGTTTTACAAATTCTTCCTGATCATAAGTTGTATGCAAAGTTCTCTAAATGTGAGTTCTGGTTAAAACCTGTGGCATTCTTAGGTCATATTGTATCCGATGAAGGAATAAAGATTGATAACCAGAAGATAGAAGCCATGAAAAACTGGCCAAGACCTACAACGCCTACGGAGATCCGTAGTTTTCTTGGATTGGCAGGTTATTACAGAAGGTTTGTAGAAGGATTATCTTCCATTGCTGCACCCTTAACAAAGCTAACACACAAACAAACTAAGTTTCAGTGGAGTGATGAATGTGAAAGAAGCTTCCAA
>NW_006239303.1:377315-401511 GCF_000226075.1 Solanum tuberosum | reverse complement strand
TATTGTGATGCTTCGGGGGTGGGCCTAGGATGTGTTTTGATGCAGCATGGTAAAGTAATAGCTTATGGCTCAAGGCAGCTGCGGTCACATGAGAAAAATTATCCAACTCATGATCTAGAGCTAGCAGCAGTTGTATTTGCTTTGAAGATATGGCGCCACTACTTGTATGGAGTTCATGTTGACATATACAATGATCACAAGAGTGTGCAATATATCTTTAAGCAAAAGGACCTAAATTTGAGGCAGCAAAGATGGCTGGAGATATTAAAAGATTATGACATTGATATCTTGTCTCCTCCCGGGAAAGCAAATGTAGTAGCTGATGCGTTAAGTCGTAAAATAATGGCAAGCACTTATGGGCAGTCTGTGGAAAGACAAGGAATAAATAAGGATCTATGTCAACTAGCTAGCTTGGGGGTTCGTCTTTTTGAATCTCCAGACGAATGGGCTATTGTGGAAAATGCGCAGAATCCTCATTAGTAGTGGAAGTGAAAAGCTTAAGGAGAATGTACAACAGGGTATGACAAAGGCATTTGAACTTACGCAAGAGGGAGTACTTCGATGTCAAAACAGATTGTGTGTACCTAATGTAGATGAATTAAGAAACATGATTATGATAGAAGAACATCATTCGAGATATTCTGTCCATCCGGGGTCAACTAAAATGTATCATGACTTGAAAGAATGTATTTGTGGGGGTACATGAAGAAGAACATTGCAGAATTCGTGGCTTAATGTCCAAATTGTCAACAAGTAAAAGTAGAGCACCAAAAGCCCGGAGGTTATATGCAGTGTATAGAACTTCCAATTTGGAAGTGGGACATGATCAACATGGATTTTGTCACTGGTTTGCCTCGCTCATTTCAGAAGTTTGACTCCATATGGGTAATAGTTGACAGACTCACCAAATCAACACACTTTTTGCTAATGAAGACTACTTATACAACTGAAGAGTATGAAAGGTTGTATATTAAAGAGATAATTCGACTACATGGAGTGTAAATCTCTATAATATCTGATAAAGGAGCTCAATTCACTGCAAATTTTTGGAAGTCATTTCAGAAGAGTTTGGGAACACAAGTGAATTTAGGTACAACCTTTCACCCCCAAACAGACGGTCAGGCAGAGCGTACAATTCAAACACTTGAGGATATGCTGCGAGCTTGTGTATAAGACATCAAGGGTAGCTGCGATGATCATCTACCGCTTATTGAATTCGCTTATAACAATAGCTACCATTCAAGTATTAAAATGGCACCTTATGAAGCTTTATATGGTAGGAAATGTAGATCCCCAATTGGCTGGTTTGAAACAGATGAAACTGCCTTATTTGGGCCAGACATTGTTCATCAAGCTATGGAAAAAGTCAGGGTGATACAACAACGGCTAGAAACAACTCAAAGTCGACATAAATCATATGCGGATGTTAGAAAGAGAGGACTAGAATTTTCCATAGGGGATTGGGTGTTCTTGAAGGTGTCACCGATGAAAGGGGTAATGAGGTTTGGTAAAAAGGGAAAGTTGAGTCCACGCTACATAGGGCCATATAAGATTATCCGAAGAATTGGCCAAGTTGCATATGAGTTAGAGCTACCTAGAGAACCTTCAACTGTTCATCCAGTGTCTCATGTCTCAATGCTTCGAAGATGCGTAGGTGACCCACCTCGTATTACTCCTACCGAAGATGTACAAGTTACGAGAGATCTCACTTATGAAGAAGTACCCATTGCTATTCTGGATCGACAAGTTAGGAAGTTAAGGAATAAAGATGTAGCTTCTGTAAAAGTATTATGGAGGAACCAACAAGTAGAAAAAGTTACATGGGAAACGGAAAAAGCAATGAAATTGAAGTATCCTCATCTCTTCCAGACCAATGAGAAAGATGAAAATGTTGAGTTGGGGCGTTAACAAGTAAGTATAAGTCTATATGTTGAATGTGAGTAATAGTAATACTTAGGCTTGAACTTGTTTGGGCTGGATAACCATGCTAACATTCGAGGACAAATGTTTTAAGGGGGGAAGGATGTAACAGCCCGTATTATACATATGCTTGTTCTGTTCCTGTGATACTTGACAAAGCCTTATAGTATTGGTGAGGGACCATATATCTTATATGATTAGTGTTGGTTTAAACTAGCTCGGAAGGTGATGTGATGCCCTGCACATTGCAGCATGTGTATTGCAAGTTATAACTTCAACAGAAATATTTAAACTCGAGACGGGAAGGTGGTAATTGAGCTTAAAGTGTAAAGTGAAGTGCTAAGTTAAAGCAAAGGGGATTAACATTTAGAAAATGGAATAACATAAGTGAGTTGCTTGCTTGACTTAACTAAGCTAGCAGGTGACAAGTAGGTGCATCATATGCTTGTTCTGTTCTTGTGATACTTGACATAGCCTTATAGTATAGGTGAGGGACCATGTTTCTTATATGATTAGCATTGGTTTAAATTAGCCTTGCATGTTGCAGCATGTGTACTGCAAGTTATAACTCCAACGGAAATATTTAAACTCGAGACGGGAAAGTGGTAATTGAGTAAGTTGAAAGTTAAGTGCTAAGTTAAAGAAAACGAGATTAATAATTAGAAAGTGGATTAAAACAGGTAAGCTGCTTGCTTAACTTAAATAAGCTAGTAGGTGACAAGTAGGTGCATCACCTACTTTGACTTATTGACCAGTCCAAAGAACCAAGTAGGTGCATCACCTACTTGAACTATATCGATCTAGTTAAAAAGGCCAAGGTTTATAGATCAGATTTGGGCCTATGCTAATGGACTCACTTGAGGCCCAAACTATGTTAAATAAAACAAAATGAAATGAAAGCCCAGCAGCCAAATCTGTCAAGGCCCAATATTTAAGCCCAAGTGAAAGCTAGTAGGTGCATCACCTAGTTTGACCTTTTGAGCTTGCTTGATATACATAAGCAGGTGCATTACCTACTTGATCAATTAGTGGCTAAAAATGAAGCATTCTAGTGGATATTCTTAAAGGTGAAGAAGGCTCAATATAAAGATATATTGGCTGCTATTTCTCACTCATTTTAACACACATTATTGAGGATTCACTCCAGCTCTTTCTCTCTCTTTTCTCTTAAGGATTAAACAACAGCCTTAAAATTCTTCTAGGGTTCTTGAAGAAACCCTCATCTCTGCAAGACAAGGTAAGTGAAAACACTTATGGATTTAGCTTAATTCTCCCATGGATGATTAGGAAAACATGTTATTCATGCTCAAGTATAGGTATAAATGCATAATATTTCCAGAAGCTACTGCTCACTTCCTTGGTTATTAAAGATACTTTTCTCTTCTTTGGTTTAAGTGTGAAGGGAAGTTGAAGTTCTAGAGGAATTCAAGTTATAAGGAGAAGTTGCAGAAATTGAGGTAAGGTGACTGCTCCATTTTCTTCGTCCTTATGTATGAGTTTGAGTGAGAAATTAGGGGTGTGCTGTCATAAAGAACTCAAGGGGGTGGTGAGTTCAATAATTGGTTGTATGATAAAAGAATATTTGAGGCTGTTTTATGTGTATTATTGTTGGTGCAATTTGGGTAATCTTGGAAAAGGATATATAGTGTATGTATTGGGCAGAGAATGAGGGTGTGGTGATACACATTGTTTTAAGGGGCTGTATGGGCTCATTATCCGTCAAAGTTAGCTACTATTTTACGAGGCTCGTGGTGTGATTGCTGCTAATTTAAATTTATCATGACTTATATTGTAGATTAAAACCTGAAAGGGGAGGCTGAATCGTAATAGTTGTATTGATCAGAGGATAAGGTATGTAAGGCTATTCGATTCAATATTCTTCGGCATGAAATCTGATACTTGAGATTAATGTCAGTAAGTGAATTTCCTAAGTTCTATTCCTAGTAAACACATAGTGGCAGCGTATGATCTCCAAATAGCTAACAATATTTCCCGCTCTCCTTAGTGTATAGCATTACTTCATTATTTGTTCAGTACTCTATACTTGTGTAATTATCCTCCTATGTGCTGGTATAGAAATGGTATTTGCAAAACCATGTGTGGTGAATCCTCCTCTTAGTCAGTTGAAGTCAATTGTGTCATTTAAGCTCACAAGTAATGCATAGATGTTACATAGCTCCTTATGTCATTGTTAGTGCCTTGAAGTATTATTGTCATGTCTTCTACTACTGCCATAGTCCCAAATATAAAAAATGATTATGACCACCAAAAGAACAATCTCAAAGATTAAAGAATCTAAGTAACTCAATCTGTATAATTAAGGGTAGCAGCTCAGGGGCGAAAGCCTAGCACGGGCCGATCCCAATTGGTATAGTAGGGTGGCAACTCAGGGGCGAAAATGCCTAGCATGGGTCATCCTCTTCTACCACTTATCAGCTGGTCATTCGTATGAAATGCCTTATAAAGATCACAACACACTGAAAGGTAAAGACAAGAATGTAAAATACCTGATTCCACAAGAGTTAACCAAGGTGGTCTTCTGTTCTGATTTATGCACACATATATTGATACTTGGTTTCATTGAACTCTTATTTAGATATGTTATTGCCTTACATATTCAGTACATTTTCTCGTACTGACGTCCCTCGCGGGGGATGATGCATTTCATGCTGCAGGCACAACTACTTTAGCTAGTAGACCTCCTCAGTAGGAGCACACGACACTCAGCTACTTTTGGTGAGCTCCAGATTGATTCGGAGCTTTACTGAGTCCTTGGTAGATTTATTTTGGTATTGTATTGTAGTTAAGGGTAAGGCGGGGTCTGTCCCGACCTACTCTAAGGTTTTCTATCTTTTAGAGGCTTTGTAGACTTATGTATATGCTTCAGTTGCGTATTAACAAGTTGTAGCCTCAACGGCCAAGTCTTGTATATAATTTTTGGGTATACTTATGTTGGTTCGTATCACTGCATCCTATCTGAACTTGTCACAAGATTGTCATAGTTATATGCATAGTAGGCACATGTTACATGTTGGTTCTCTCAGGCCTTTAGGGCATCGGGTGCCTGTCCGTGTTAATGGGATTTGAGGCGGGACATATATATATATTTTACCTTAAAAGCATGAACTCCTAACTTGAATGTCAAAATACTATAGTATCCCTAACTTAGGTTGTGTCTTTATCGATGAGTTGTGACATTTCTGATAGGTCATGACTTTTTTCAAAGTGTTGTGATTTTTCAATGAGTTGTGACTTTTTGAAAGAGTTGTTACTTTTTCAATAAGTAGTGACTTTTCCATAGTATTGTGACTTCTGGAAAAGGTCATGATTTTTCAGATACGACACAAAAAATAGTTGTTCATACTACCCTTTGTTGACTATAAATAAAGGCACTTCCTTTCATTTTTCAACACCAATTTTTTCTAATCCTCTACTCTACTTTTTCTTGCAGTTTAAATTTTTTTATGTGATTTATTGTCATTGAGTGAGTTCGAAGTTTAGCGGAATATGAGGTACCACTATTCTGATGAAGTAAGTCGTTCTATCCTAAGAGGGTATATTCCATAACCTCGAGTACTTGAGTAAAATAATATAAATTTGATGATATAATAATTATTGTTTTGCTTAATATATACATTAGTATGTAATGTTCCAATATATGAAGTTAGCGTGATGTAGTCTAAATTCATTTGTTTTTTTAACTAATTTCTCTTGTGATGTAGATATATGCTTCTGCATATCTTTTTCCAAAATTCCGAGAATCGTCAAGATTTTTTTTCCATGGTCAAGACAAAAGAATAATTTTATTTATCAATGCTACTTAAGTGATTTAGACTCTCAGGAAGTTTACTTTAAAATGGTTATTACTATATAAACATCGTCCTTTTATTTTACTTATTTAGTATTTGTTAATATTTCAGTATTTTAGACGAAGAAAAATGTATATTACTTGTAATAACCTCAGTTGAAATTTGTAAATTTTTTGTGTGATTTATTGTCGTTGAGTTAGTTCGAAGTTTAGCCGAATATGAGGTACCACTATTCTTATGAAGTAAGTAGTTCTATCCTAAGAGGGTATATTCCATAACATCGAGTACTTGAGGAAAATAATATAATTTTGATGATATAATAATTATTTTTTTGCTATATATATTAGTATGTAATGTTCCAATATATGAAGTTAACATGATGTAGTCTAAATTCATTTGTTTTTGTTAACAATTTATCTTGTGAGGTAGATATATGGTTATGAATATCTTTTTTCAAAATTCAGAGAATTGTCAAGATTTATTTTTTATGCACAAGACAAAAGAATAACTTTATTTAGCAATGCCACTTCTATATGTGATTTAAATATTCAGGAAGTTTGCTTCAAAATAGTTATTACTATATAAACATTGCCCTTTTGTTTTACTTATTTACTATTTCTAAATATTTCAGTATTTTAGACGAAGAAAAAATTCATATGACTTGTAATAACATCAGTTGAAGTTTGTATTAATTTAATTTTTATTATTTATTTAATAGCTAATTTTATGAGATAAATAATTTCATTAATGCAAATATATATTTATTTTTGGGTAGGTATTTGTATTTAAATTACAGTATTACATATTTCATAAATGTATTATCAAGTTAACGAGATCTTCTAACTTCAAAATATATTGTTTTAAAATGTTCCTAGTTCTTCTTAAAAAAAACTCACAACAAATGTGAAAATATGTGAATATATAAAAAGTAGTTGTCTCTTCACTTGTTCATATGACATCTAAACAATTTAACCTAAAATACACATGCAAAGGACATCTGGTTAGATGATAAGAAAAATACAAAACAAATATTGTCTATAAGGTAGTATTAGTGAGATAAGACTAATTACATGATTGAACCTTATTAAATTGAAATAAATGTATACATAATTTCATTTAACTAATAAATTTTTCATTGACCATCTTCATTGGTTTGCGTGAATAAGATATATATATATATATATATATATATATATATGACGATCCACATTGAGCCTTCATAAAAGAATCTGCAATATTATTTTTTGCTAAGTTTATTATTTAAATCTTCACTTAAATAAGAAATATTATTTACTATAACATATGTTTTTTAAATTGGTAATCACGTGCAATGCACGTGTCAAAAAACTAGTATATTTGAAAAGTTCTGCTGAATCTCATGTTCATTAATATGTTGTTGATAAAATCACATCATTTCAAACTCTTTTTAGAAATTCATGCTTCAACTCATAAATTAAATTTAAATTTTGTACATATTAATACTAAAGAAGGTCTTGGAAAAGATTATTTGCTGAAAACTGTCCTGGATAATATAAATTGTAAAATGGTCTCTTTGATGCAACAATAAAATATATCACGGTAGATGCATGACTTTTAAAAATTACTATAGTTTGAGCTTAATTAGATATATAAAGCTATAATTTACCTAATTATGAATCATAGCTACATGCTTGGGAGAGGAGCGAGGCAAGCAAGATATGAGAGAGAGAAAGAGAGAGTAGAGAGGCAAGAGAGAGGTTGCATACATGTTATATTCTTTGTATCAGGTTGTATTACAAATACAACTAATACAACTAATTTGTATCAACGAATACTATTGTATCAAAATTATTGCATTTAGCTACATTTTAGGAGGTGAAAGATAAACAAGATCGAGAGAGGAAGGAGAGAGGCAAGCAAGATTATCATGACCCAAAACTGGATGTGATGACACTTGTTTTATGCCAACAAGAAAAGCCAGCCTAAACCCAAATATTGCGATAAAATGCAGAAGTAAAAATAAAAATGAATGTCTAACAGCAACTAAATAAAGCGGAAAACAAAGTCAACTTAAATAAACTTCAAAAACCTGGTTGTCACATGTGCAAGTCTCTAATGTATTACAAATGAATTAAAAGAAATAAACAAGTCTAAAAGATATCGTCTCTAAAGTAGAACAAAATAATAAATATGAGCAAGAGGTCCACTGGAATGGCTAACAGCTACCTCACAAATGTTACGACCCAAAAATGGAAGTGATGGACTACTTCTAATTCCACCAAGATATGTCAGCCTCAAATTTGACAATAAGAAAAAAAATATACATAAAATAAGACAATAATGGCACAATAGCATAAAACTTAGTCATTTTATAAAACCCCAAAAACCTAGTTGTCACGTGTACAAACCACTAGAATGATATTATAGAATTTGAAAGATTAATACAAGACTCAATATGATTATTTCTCGAATAGAACAAAATATAAGTAAGGAAACAAGAGGCCCCTCCGGAATGACAAGCAACTACTCTCAATGTATCTTTAGAAAGCCTTAGAAATAGATGAAGGGGAAAGATCACATGGGTTCGTGCTCATAACCTACAAAATGTTGAAGCAAGGAATGAGTATCAAACAACATGGTATTCAACAAGAAATCTACTAAACAAGGCAAAATTAATCTTGAATACGAGTACTCCTTTCATTCCAACCGAACCGCATTAACTACAACCTACAAAGAAATCAGCCCAACCTAAGAGTTTACACTACAAAGTTCACAAGGATTGAGAATCATAGTCCGACGGTCATAGTTCAACAACCAACAAGTATCAAGTATCAAGTATCAAGTAGATGAATCACAAGTATCAAGTAGATTAATCAGAAGTATCATGTTCATCGAATCACAATTGTCAAACACTTGCCGAAACCATTTCTCATCAGCACAATATCACTAGCCGGAACTATTTCCCTTCAAATTTATATAATGTCACTTGTCAGAACCATTTCCCTTCGGCACAATATCACAAGCTGGAACTATTTCCCTTTGTCTTTATATAGAAACAGCTGCCAAAACTATTTCCCTTCGGTATAAAATCAATAGCTGGAACTAGAGGTGTTCACTGTTTGGATAAAAATATTTCCAAACCAAACCCGATCCATTAAAAACCTGATAGTATTTGGTTTGGTTATGGTTTTATTCGAAAAAAATGAATAAATAACCGAACTGAATCGACAAACTATATGCATATATTTTATTATTATACATCCATAATTAATTATTTTTATAAAAAAAATTAAAGTTTTTAGAATTTACTTATGAAAGCAAAAATTGTCCATGGTGAGAACAATTATCTTATTGATTTCATATATATGAGGGTTTGTGACAATTCTGTGTGAGACTGAAAATGTCACTATCTCTTCCTTCTAAGACAAATTAGTGAATTTTAAAGTTTTATTTATAGTAAATTCAGTGATCGAATGTTTTGTAATGTCTGTCATTCTATCTATTTTCCATTTTAATGGATTGTTATCACTTTTTCACATTTTGAATGAATTTTTTCTTTTATTTTTGTGTATGGTTAATAACCGACTAACTGAACCAAACCAAACTGAAACAAATAAAAACCAAAATGATAAATGTATATTATATTTTGTATGGTTTTGTTTTGATAATTCTGAAACTGATTAAGTTTGTTTGGTTTTGGTTTTTCAATAACCAACCCATGAACACCCTTACCTGGAACCATTTCCCTTTAGCTTTATATAGTATCACATGTCAACCATTTTCCTCCGGCATAATATCACTAGTCAGAACCATTTTCCTTCGGCTTTATTGCACCATGTCTCGTCATGATACACAGAAAGCAACGCAAATAAGCAATTTCACACCATAAGGAAGATACAATAAACTCAAGCAATTCAAGTCCACAATGAAGCCATTAAAGCATTTCATCAATCAACAAAGTAGGGTTCACAAAATGACAATTCACAAACACAACTATCAACACATTGCCTTTTTCACTTAATCCCCTTTTTATTCCAATTAAGTGTAATAATTAAACCCATCACCTCATTTACATTACTCTCCAACACAAACAATGAAGGAAAATGCACGATTCTACAAGTTTTAGTAGGTTTAGAAGTCACTTGCCTTGATGCAATCAAAAGTCAATCTGAAACTTGAGCTTTTCTTTTCTGAACAATTTCTGAAGCCATACAATACAATTCAACAAGTAATCACAATAAGATTCTGAAAATAACAACATTCATATCATACACTTTAAAAATGGGTCAAATCAACTCAAAACCCAATTCTCGAAATAAGGTTTGAATCCAAAAATCTTTACTTGAAAATATTACCCAATGCAATTGGAAGTCACTACTGAAAACCATTTCAAAAATGGATTAGAATTTATCTCAAAATCACAATTTTATCAAGTTCTTGGGTTCTTAAATAAACCCCAAATTATCATTACAAAAAACCTTAATTTGAACACTAAAATTCATTAATAACAAGGGGAAAATGAAGATTTAAGATTACGAATCCTTACCCAACTGTTTCTTCTAAAAAACATTGTTCCATGAGGCAAGTAAAAGTTCTCAAAAATGGAGAAATGGGATAAAAACACAATTTTGGAAACATTCTTCCTAGGTGAAAAACTACTCTTCGCAATCGCGACGACCAAAGCTTGTGGTCACCACTTCTTCTTCCTTAAGTTTAGAGAGGATTTTAGGGATGAACTTGAAGGGAAATTTAGAATTTATGTAATGACTCAGAAAAGTAGGAAGTAAACTAGATCCTAAACGTGAGGGTTAATGTCAAGGGTTAAGGGTAAGGGCTAAGGGTTTTGGGTGAAGGCCATGGTTAGGGGACCAAGGCTGCCTAAAATTAGGCCTAGCCACTGCCTAACAAGACCACGAGGGTCATCACGACCCGTGGTGGTCACCACGAGTCATGGAGCCACCCGTGGTTGGCATGGCAGTGTACCCTAGAAAGGTGCCAAGCCAAGGCTCCCCTTCACGAGCCACTTCACGGCTCGTGATCATGACCACGGGCCATGTGAAGGCTTATGGGGTTGTGTTGGCCTTTTGGGAGAATGTCAAGATGAGGGAGCTACTGGTCAAGGGACCATGGGCGACACCAAGGGCCGTGGTGCCTTTGACGAGTTGTGGAGGTGGTCGTGAAGATCACTTAGGTGCAATGGGACGCAAGGCTTCAAGGCCTTGATATTGCCTCAAGACCACGACTCGTGGTCTTGACCACGGATCGTGGGTGGTCCTGTGGTCATGCCTTGGACTCATGGGAGGCATGGAAAGTTGCGAAGGCTACTGCCTATGGGACTACGGGCAACACCATGAGCCCTGGTCCCTTTCACGACCCATTTAGATGGGCGTGGTCCCTGACGGGGGCTGCCCAAGTTAAGGGTTAAGAGATAATTTCATTTTAATTAATTAATGTGTGGGGTTATTTTTAATTATTTTATATAACATATATATATATATATATATTACTTTAAAAACATTAACTCCTAACTTGAATGTTAAATTACAATAATATCCCTTAACTTAGAATGTGACTTTTTCGATGAGTTGTGACTTTTCCGATAAGTTGTGACTTGTTTCAAAAGGTTGTGATTTTTTGATGAGTTGTGACTTTTTCAAAGGGTTGTGATTTTTCAATGATGTTAATGAACTTTGGGATCAGTAGGCTTATGGCACCCTTCCATGAATGTTAATGATGAACCTTGAATCGGTAGGCTTATGGCACCATTTCATGAGGATTCAATGAGATATCCTTATAATGTACCTTGAATCGATAGGCTTATGTCATTCCTTTCATGTGTAATGATGTACCTTGAATCTATAGGCTTATGGCATTCCTTTCATGTGTAATAATGTAACTTGGGTCGATAGGCCAATGGCATTCCTCTCATGTTTACTAATGTTAATGTGAATGAACTACTCTATGGGAATGTAGGCTAAGCACCGAGTCGAAATGGTAAGATGGAAACTCTCTGAATGTTAGGTTAGGGTTCCAATGAACATCTTTCTATCCCATAACTATGTGCCCTCATAAGACATTAGATAGTGGATCCACCTAAGCTAAAATGTACCTAGTTCTACCTTAGGCCAGTAGGACACGTTTCTTTGGTGTGGGGTTATATGACACCAAATTTCATGGTTTGCTCTCATGGTCTATGTCTGTTAATGCTTATTCCCATCATGTGAGATGTGCATTATGGTTTCTTGAGAAGTTCTATGAAGTGTGGGTGGTAGTATGGGATGCCATCCATGCATTGCACTAGTAAGCTTTGAGAGGGATATAGTGATTTCTCCAAGGTCTTAATGACTAATGTATGAATGTGCTCTTAATGAAGCTAATGAAGAATGTTGACTTAAATGCTTAATGTAATGAGGCATGCTATTCTTAGTTTGTATTATGAGTTATTTTCCCTTGCCATGAGATATGAAATAAATGTGTTCCTTATGTATGAGTATTGGCTAAAGATGAAAAGGAAGAATGGTAAGTTCACTTTTGGTGGCCTAAATGTGGTACTTAGTTGTGGATGGTGGTATGGGACGCTATTCATACATTGCACAAAGTATAGCTTGGGGTTACTTGAGGTGAAGGGTTAATGTGATGAAATGACTTATATGTTGAGAATGTACAAATGTGATGTTATGACTTGTATGATGATTATACTTTTGTTTTATGCCTCTTATCTTAATGTATACGATGTTTCTAAAAATTGGCATAATGCATGGTTTCCAACCAAAATGTCCCTTTAAAGCATGATTTTTATATGGTCATCATACTTAGTACAATTTTTGTGTGCTAACCCATATTTCTTTTATTTTACTACAAGTGTAGGTTCCGGCAAGTGAGTTGCTATCCATCTAGTTCATGAGCTTGTATTGAGTTCTTCCAAGGCTATTGGTATGTCCTCATACATTCGAGGACACATGCTTTATTGATGTTTCTTTCTTTATGTAATAGACATTTTAGACTTTCTATTGTTAAGGGCCGTGACCCTACTTTTGTTTCAAGATATTATTTTAGATGGCCATGTGAGACAATAGACTTCCGTTGTTCTAAATGTTTTGGATTGTATGGATTTAAAGAAAAGTTTTTATATTCCGCACTATTTCTATATATCGAATGTTATGAATGCTAAGAAGCTTGTACGAGACCCTTCGGGGTCATGTACGTCGTGGAACATCCGGGGTGTAGGCTAGGGTCGTTACAAACTTGCTATCAGAGTAGTCTGTTTTTAACACTGCTTTGCGATTGTTTGAGCTTGTGGCTCCATTTCCGTTTATTTTTAATTGCAAAAATATTTTGACCCTTGCAAAAAATTCAAAAATTTTTGCAAATTTCTGCCACCTCTCATGTGTTGAATGTGGTTGTTCTTTTGCAAAAAATTGAGTCTCGATTTTGATCAATACCAATGACTTCAATAGTGCTTACAATTGAACAAACATGAATGTACGGCTACGATGAGGCAAAATGAAGTGTCATAGACAATATGTGAACTCTTTGCATCTCGTTGTGATTAGCCATTTATCGAATTGATTTTCTTGTAATGATCGTTGCACACTAGCAAAAGTATGTAGTCTTGTTTGACTTAAGTGTCCATGCCATGTATGATGAGCTTACTTTGAACCTTGCATGAATAAACATAGAATTTTTCCTGTTAGTCTGATTGATTTAGAAAGGTGTGCTCTTGAAAATGATCTTAGGCAACTTTAAAGAGTGTGAGTCAAATTTGACATATACCTCCTTTGTGGCCTACCCGTGAGCGTGTGAAACTCTTTTGAACACCCTTTGAGCCTTACCTCTCTTTGGAAGAACCTTGTTGAACCCTAGACCTTACTTGATATAATCCTCTTGATTTGTGGTTTAGCGAATAGCCAACTTAGGCCAAAAGCCTAAGTTGGGGGTGTGGTAAAAAGGAAAAGGAGAAGTCAAGGAGTGCAACAAAAGTCCCCCTTAACCCCTAGTGTTGCAGAACAATGGAAACCCTTAAATATATATATATATATTGTGGAATAAAGTACCTAAGAAATTGGGTTTCCAAGCAATCCATGGAGGTGAATAAAAAGATGACTTAGAAGCACTAGAAAAAGAATTGATAAAGAAAAAGAAGGGAATGACTTTAGAACACCACATCTCACGAGGATAGAAAAGTCACTGAGCCTAAATGACCATACCTTTGCACTCAGCCCCATCACAAGCCTTAGAAAGACCCATTACAAGCCTTAGAAAGACCTTTTTGATCTTGAGTGAGCCGAACCGTAGATCAATTGGAAAATAAGGGCAAGCCTATGGGTGAAAACATGCATTATGTTCCTCTTTTTGAGTCTGAGCGTTGAATCTGATTCCTGATCTTGAATTGATTAATCTCTGTGTTCGAATATGGAATCATTCTTTATCTGAGGGCCTTTAGATACTGTTTGTTGAGCTTGAACTTGCACAAGTAGCAAGTATTGCGAGCATGAGAATCTTTGGTAATGGTGTGTCAGAACTTGAATCTTTGAGTACACAATTGATTCCTGCATAAGTAAATTGATTCTTGTTGTGTGCATTCATGATTGAGTCTTGTGTAGCACTGTTTGAGACATCTTATTTGAACTGCTGAACTTGAGTTTTACCTAAGGACAAGCAAAAGTTTAAGATGGGGGTGTTGATGAGTCCACAAATTGGACTCATTTAGGGCCTTATTTTGACAGAAATAGTGTCTTCCAAGGTTTATTTTGTTTCAATATCTGATGAAAACTCTTGAGTTTCAGGTATTTGAAGTTTTAGTGGAAGCATGGACACTTAGGCGCAAAAAGGACCAAAAAGGCTGAAAAGAACGAAGAAGCTGAAGCCTGAGCATCGCCAAGAACACTTGGCGATTCGCCAAAGGGACGCACTTTTCCCTTTGTTCCAGTACGCGAAGCCCTGAAGGAGAAGGATCAAAAAGGCGATGAAAGGAGACGTCGGCGTTTCGCCGAATAATTCCGCGAAGCAGTACTATGTCACCCAATGACACAGATGTAACGACCCGAGAGCACCCCCTAGTCGTTACCGGCGTATTAGACCTCTCCGAGGTCTTATACAAGCCCTAAGCATTCGTCATAGAAAAATAGCATAAAATTTAAAACTTTTTCAAAATATAACACAAGACATAAAAGTCACCACATGAAACCTTTAATACAAAAATTGGAGTACTACTTCTCAAGGTAGCCATCTTAAAACACGACTACAACACAAAAGGGACACAACCCTCACAATACAAAACAAACTACTATCTAGTACATAGAACTTAAGGAAACTCTTTAACATAAAGGTCCTTGAACCTTTAAGGACACACCTGAACTTGGGAATAGTAAGCCAAGATCATCACTTCTAGGAAAGGCCCTTTAGCCACCACCACCAACACTTGGTGTAAAATATGAAGAAGAATGGTGTTAGTAGAAGAATGCACTAAGTATGATAACCATGCAGAACATGCTTTTAAAAGGTCATTTCGTTGGAAACTATGCATCATGCCTTTTTAGAGAAACTTCAAGAACATTTAGTACAATAGGAACAAGAAAGGTGAACTTACATATATCCTTCGGCAATCCAACCACATATATTCATAGAGTCATAAGCACACCATAAGACATAGTATTCACATAGGAACCATCACCTAAGACAACCCCCAAGTTGCACTAGTGCAATGTGCAAGTAGCATCCCATAATACTACTCCCACCAATTGTTCCTAGGAAGCCACCATAGACTAGGCACATCGTATTCAACAAGTCATAACATCTTCATTTAACATTAGACATAAGACTAACATACTTCATAACATCATATAAGGACTCATTCCTTTACTAAATCATTAGTCATAATCCATTTAGTTCATATCATAAGTAAACCACCCTCACAACCCCTTCACAAGCTCACTTGTGAAATGTACACATGGAGTCCCATACCCCCACATATACTAAGCAAACCCATTAAGAAGTCATAAGTGTAATTCACATGTATAAACATACTTCATGTCTTGACATAAGTAAAGTAAACCTTAATATGCTTTCATATTAACATACATAGACCATAGTCTTCATTACATAAAGAGCTTAATCATAACCTCTCTTAGAGTCCACTTGTGCAATGCATAAGTAGGGTCCATAGTCCTCCTTACACTAAGTAACTCTTCTAGAAATCATGACTAGAGTTCATATTCTTATCTTAGTTCATATCGTAACTTTCGGGAGACATTGCCATAACTGACACAGACCATGCGAGCTACATGAAATCCGGTGTTCTACTCCCACATTGAAAATAGAGGGTACTACTTGCCAAAGTAGGACCTACATACATAATAGCTATCTTGTGGATCCACTAAGCTAATACCAACGGGGGCACGTAGTTATGGAACAAGGAGATTGCTACTAGAAAACCTTGACTTACTAAGCGTGGAGGTTTCCATCTCATGAGACAACATCTATGTTGGGAACCTGGACTTGCTAAACGTGAAGGTTCTCTTATGGGAAGCCGGACATGCTAAACATGAAGCCCCCACTATCATTTTTCATGTTCACTCGGTGCTAAGCTCCAACTCCCTTTTAAAACATTTTAAAGCCTTTATTTAACATTTGTTCATAAAATAGGCTTTTGGGACTTAGTCCCTCATTTCAGATAGCTCAAAGGTTTCTAAGATGAGAATGACCTTTCATCATAGAACCTACATTATGTGAGAATGACCTTTCACATAGTCATACCATATTCATAACATAGTCTAGTTTGGAGTACAATTGAGGAAACCTTTAAAGAGACTCACTTTCACTAGATTATCATAACTTTATTCATTCATTCATGTGTGTGTACATATCTGAGAAAGCCTTTCACATAAACACCTTTATACAACACATATTCATACCTTGCTAATCATACACTTACCATGCATAATAAGATGTAAGGCTGCATATAAGAGTTAACTTTTCAATAGACACCATAACACATCATATTCATAGCTATACATGTAGAGTGTGTGCGCGCATATTGGTCCTCATAGTGACATAATAGCAACAACATTGACATTGAGTGCACTTCCCTTCAAGGGATCAAAACACATTCACAATGTCCCCAAATCATAAGCAATTCACATATTAAGCCTTTAGGGATTCTAGACCACACACCCACACTTCATCATAGGAGACAAGGACACATTCAACATTGAATAGGTACTCCTAACAAGTATATTATCACACATTCATATGGGGGTCCTATAGGTAGGTGTCCTTCCACAATAGTACTTCACATAATCAGTCATGTAGACCACACCTTATCCCTAACATTATCATTCACATTATACTCCTCATCATCAACATATTTTAAACATCATGCTAGCATTGAGGATTTCACGCATAACCTTCATAGCACAACTTCATAAACATAGGCATCATAATCATAAATTCACCTCACATATATTGCCTTCAAGGCCATGATCTCAACATGTATAGATAGACAAGAAGTAAACACATCCAGCATAAGTGGATCAAGCCTCACAACATCAATTCTCATACTATAAACTAGAGGTTAGGTCTACTTACCAATTCTCCAAGCCATGATCACCATGGATCAATCCTCAACAATTCATAATCAATTGACATAGGTAGCAATAGGAATCAACAATGTAATTCAATAAACATAAACATAATATAAGTACAATTCTATAAACAAAGGGATCAACCCATAACATTGCCCATAAGGCCATAATCCTCAACTCAACAATATACCAACAACTCAACATGAATAAGTATAGATAATCATATGAAACATCAATAAAATCTAATCTAAACATACTTTCACCAATAGAGATCATATGCACAAAGACCCACAACATAGGCCAATTTTTGAGAATTTGGGGATCATGGGTTCTTCAAGAATTCCTTTGAAAATTATCTTAAAAACCTTAATTCTACATTGATTCATCAATAGAATTATTTATAAAATCGTTTGATAAGGAACCCATGTTTAGATTGAAAATTGAGAATTTTGATCTTTGAATCACTTTTGAAAATCTTTGATAGAACTCCTTGAATGAAAGGTTATTCCAGAATCAAGAGTTACCATACCTTAATCCTTGAAGACCCATGAAATTGAAGAAGAAATCAGTTGAAAACCCATCTTCTAGCTTGGGTTTCATCAAGGTCTTCCATGGAGTTTTTGAGAGAATCTATTTTGAGAGGGAAGGATCAATTTGAAGAATGGGGTCAAATTCTAGGTTTTAGGGTTTTAACCAACTTAAAATACCCTAAAATAGGTAGAATAACCGTTTATAATAATTTACCAAAGTACCCAAACTACCCCTCACTTAGTTGGACCTTTTAAACAAGTCAAACTTGAGTTTTATTTTCGCAGATTTCATCGGGAAACAAGTTCGCGGCGGAGGTGTTCCCGCAAGTCTTTCATAAAGTAAATTTGAGACAGTAGAGTCCGCGACATGTCTGCAATGCGGACCAAACCTTTGTCCCTTGGTGGAGCTAGTCCGCGACTCGGACATGCTCCCTCTAAGCACAACTTCAAGCTGCCTTGGCAGCTTGCTTGGCCAAGGTTGGGGTCCTTCTCGGGGACCCTTCGGGTGGCCCCCGGGGAGTCGTATCCGAATTTTTTGACCCTAAAAACATTTATTAAGACACTAGGGTCACCTCCACTGATTTTAGACTCCAAACAACACATAAAAACACGAATAACATACTAGAACACACCAACACGTAAAAGACTAGTTTCCGAACGTCTTGGTTTTCCCTTGACGTTTGACTTCCAAACTCTTTAAAACTGACTTAAAAGGCTATTCTTCAATATTTTGACAAGTTATTAATTCATAAAACCCATATGAGGCTCTACTTTATCCTACTTTATTTTGAGGGTCGTTACAACAGAGCACGACAATGATAAAAGCTAGTGCAAAATGGCGACGAACTACACCAAAGGGAGAATCACCGAGTTAATCGGTGATTTCGACTAACCTCGTCGAAATATCCGTCAGCACTATTTTCTATAGTCTATAAATACTAAACTGGTTATTAATTTTGAGGAGTTGAACATTTTGTTTAATTTTCACAATAGAATAGTACTTTTTTGGATATTTTCTCTTAAGTTTGGAGAGGGATTTTTGGGAGACTTGAAGAAAGAAGAATTACGTCTTCCCCAAGTTGGAAGTGGGTATTCTCCATTCTTCTTTCTTTGCTTAAATCAAGATTTAATTCCTTATACCCATTTGATTTTGGTATCATTTTAGGTGTATTTTGTTATTTCTTGATGTGTGGCTAAAAACCCCCATTCTTAGGGTATGATTTAGCAAATATGTGTTGATATTGTTGTTGGGTCTTGCTTGCTGATAGGTTAGATGTATTTTAATGGTGATTTCACCTAGTGGTTGTGGTTTAATTTAATGGGTTTGTAGTTGAAAATACAAAGATTTCACCTAGCGGTTGTGGTTTAATTTAATGGGTTTCTAGTTGCAAATACAAAATCACCCATGTTTTTTGGCTTTCCCAAGAAGGAGGTCGCGAAACCAAGACCACTAGACTGATGGCCTAAGGAGTGGGTCGACATGAGGTTCAGCTCGAGAGGGTGAGCCCTAGTCCCTTATCCTAACACTCAGCTCGAGAGAGTGAGTGGGGTAAGACATAGGCTGGCCTTCATGCGGTAAATGGGTGTCCGAGAGGAAAGCATTTGAAACGGGGTAAGTTACAAGAGAGGGAACTTATTTCCATTTAAAGCCTAGCCTAGTCAATATTATCTTGCAAATATCCTATCGAAAGCATGTACCCAATGATTTATCTCAACTTCTATTGCGGTCACGCCCCAAGAACTTGTCCCCATACTTGATCTTCTTGTTATTTTTGTTGTTTTTACTACTTGTGACAAAGCCCCCATTTGATCTTTGACACCTCTGTGTCACCCCTTTTAATTCACAATGTTTTTAATCGTTAATGTCTTTAGCTACGAGTAGTTAGAACTTAATTTTAATTTTCTATTAATTCTCAAAACCACTCCCTTGGGACACGACCCAACCCTTGGTTGGGTTACTATATTATCGACGATAGTAGACACTCGTACTATAGGTTAGTATCGTTGGTCACGATAAGCATCATCAAGTACGCCGTGTAACTTCCAGGGTGTAGGCTCGGGTCGTTACAATTTAGGTGAATGATTTAGAATGGGTAGTTTTACGACTTAAATCACTTATACAGGGATTAAGATTGGGGTTAAAATGTCATAGCTTAGGTATCAAACACAAAAGGGAAAGACTAAAATAGCCCTAACTTAAAAGCTGACACAGTGAACAATGTGGATCCCTAAATGGTCTGTATACGTCACCACCGACCATTAAGGGAGCCGTATAAATCACTTGATTTCCGGGTTACCTTAAACGTCCAAGCGACATCCCTTAAACAGGAAGTGATTCCCAAAATAGACCATTAGGGTTCCTTAAAGAATTCATTGTCCATTTTGGGTTCATGGTCATGCCCGTTAACCTCCCTTACCTTCTTCAATATCCAAGGTGTTGCAATATCTCCCTCATGGGAACATTTGTCCTAGAATAGAATTCAAACTAGCATGAAATTATTATGTCACGACCTGGGGCTGCCCCCTAGATGTGACATGGCATACAAGACTCCGAAGAGCCTCATATCATTCATAACATTTGATATATAGATATAGTGCGAAATTAAAAACTTATTTAAATCTAAACAACCAAAACTTCATTTAAAAACACAGCGGAAGTCTAAAGTCTCACATGGCCATCTAAACAATGTCATGAAAACTAAAGTACAATCGAAATGACTAGCATTGCCCATTACAGGAAAGAAAATAAACTCCAAAAGTACTTGTCCTCGATCTATGAGGACGTACCACCTGCTCTTGGGAGAATATCAACCCAAGAACTTGAAATAGAGAGATAGCAACTCACTTGCCCGAACCTACAGTACTTGTAGTAAAACATGAAGAAATATGGGTTAGAACAATTAAGTACTAAGTATGATAGCCATGAAAAACATGCTTAAAACAGTCAATTAATTTGAAAATCATGCTTTTATGCCATTTTGATAAAACTTCATGAACAAAAGCATAAGAGGCATAATATACAAACATAACCGACATATAAGTTATTTCTCACCATAGAGACGTAATCAACATTTAAACCATTACCTTCACATTAAGCCTTCACCTCAATTAACCCTCAAGAAAGACCTTCTGCAATGTATGGATAGCATACCATACCACCATCCACACTAAAGTACCACCTTAAGGTCACCAAAAGTGAACTTACCATTCAACCTTTCCATTTTTACACAATACTCATACATAAAAGACATAAACCTTTCATATGTCATGACAAAGGAAAATAACTCATAATATAACCCAAGTATAGAATGGATCACCACATTAGACACTTCAAGTCAACATTCTTCATTAACTTCATTAAGAGGACTTTCATATATTAGTCATTAAGACATTAGAGAACTCACTATTACCCTTTCAAAGCCTACTCGTGCAATGCATGGATGGAATCTCAAACTACCACCCACACTTCATAGAACTTCTTAAGAAACCATAATGCACATCTCACATGATGGGAATAGGGATTAACCGACATAGACCACGAGAGAAAACCATGGAATCTGATGTCATATGGCCCCACACCGTAAAGAGGTGGTCTACTTGCCTAAGGTAGGACCGATAACATTTTAGCGTAGGTAGAAACCACTTTCTAATATCCTATGTGGGCACATAGTTATGGGATAGGAAGATGTTCATTAGAACCCTAGCCTAACATTGGGAGACTTTCCATCTTACCAAATCCACTCAGTGCTTAGCCTCTATTCCCATTGAGTAGTTCATTTACATTTCATTATTGTGTTTGAGAGGAATGACAATGGCCTATCGATCCAAGACACATCATTACAAATGAAAGGAATGATATAGGCCTATCGATTCATGGTACATTACATGGATAGCTCATTGAATCCTCAAGAAGGGCTACTAGCATTGGGTCTACCTTTACAAGGTTTGTCATTTCAGACATGAAAGGTCTACCAACACTAGGACTACCGATTGAAGGTTTAACATCACATTAATCTCTAGACTCATCATGAAGGGCTACCAACACTTGGTCTACCGGTTCAAGACATAGCCTAGAATACCTCATAATTCTTTTGTTAAAGGAATGCCATAAGCCTATCGATTCACATTCATCAAGTCAAGACACATTCATTATACAAGAAGAGGATGCATAAGCCTACCAATTCAAGACATGATATTACATTCAAGGTCACATTCATCAATACAAGAAAAATATGCCTTAAGCCTAACAGTTCTAGATATATCAATTTTACATTAGTTTCACTTATACAAGAAAAGGATACCTAAGTACCAATTCAAGATATAACTTCACATTTTAGAAACCCTTCACATTCTATCATCACATTTATGAGTGTCAAATTGAGAAATAGCCTTTCAATAATAACAAATTTACATTCACAACATGATCCCATTAACTTCATTCAATTCACATTCATATACAAGATATCATGATAATACTTCAATTCATCATAGCATGTCTTCAAGGCCATGAATCTCAAATCACCAACACACCAACATTTTACTACAATTAAGGCATGAATAATGATACAATTCAATAACCCAAACCAATTTAGACAATTTCTATTCACATGCTTTCATAATCAACAAACCTACTTCATAAAGGCACAATTTAGGAATTGAGAGAATTCATGGGTTCATAGAGTATTTTCACTATAAATAATCAATTAAACACTAATACAATCATAATATGTCATTAATAACCATTTGAAAACATTTGATGAAGGAACCCATGAGATTGAGTAAAACTCTAGGTTTTTGGTACACTTGAAACCTTGAGATTGGCTCCTTGAATGAAAAGTTAAACAAGGATGAAGACTACCATACCTTGCTATTGATTCCCGACGAAATTTGAGGAAGAAACACTTGAAATCCACCAACCCTAGCTTCAATGGCTCCCTTCTTCTTCCTTGAGTTTAGAGAGAGAATTTATGGGAGGGAGAAGAGCTTTTGTTTCGATTTGGATTTTGGAGAATAAAGAAGTAAATGACTTGTTTAAAGACTTAAAACTATATATACTAGTGATATAAAATAATTAAAATAAACCCCATACTTTAAATAATTAAAACGAAATTACTCAAACACCCTAAACTAAAGACACCCATCAGGGACCACACCCAACTCAACGGGTCGTGAGGGGCACCACGGCTCGTGATGGTGCGCGTGGTCCCTTGACCAGTGTGCCTCCCCACCATTCCAAGCCCTCAAAGGAGAATGGGAGGACCACGAGACCTCCCACGATCTGTGGTCAAGACGACGAGTCGTGGTGATGGTCATGGTGTTGAGGCAGTGGCTTGGCAAAGCTGCCTTACCTCCCCTTGTGCCCAAGTGATCTTGACAATTGCTTTGACGTACTGTCTAGGGCACCACGGCTCGGGGTGGTGCCCGTGGTCCTTGAGGAAGTAGCCTCCTTAACTTTACACCACTCACACCAAGCTAAGGCAACCCCATGAGCCTTCGCATGTCCCATGGTCATGACCACGAGTTGTAAAGTGGATCATGAAGAGGTGCCTTGGCTCAACACCTTTCTAAGGCATAATGCCTAGCCAACCACGGGTGGCACCACGACTCATGGTAGCCACCACGGGTCGTGAAGACCATCGTGGTCTAGGTAGGCAGTAGCTAAGCCTCGTTTTTAGGCAGCCTTGGTCCCTCACCATGGCCTACACCCAAAACCCTTAGCCATTGCCCTTAACCCTTGACGTTAATCCCCACGTTTAGGCTCTAGTTTAACCTATCATTTTCCGAGTTGTTACAGTATCCCCCCCTTAGGAACATTCGTCATCGAATTACACTTTAAACCCTTGAACGGATAACGACTCAAGACTAGCAGCCCATCATGCAGGACACATAAATATAAATGCATAATAATAGGAGGAAACATCAACTCCACATCAATAAGCTCAATGCATTACAAGAAGGTAGGAATTATATCTACAAACTCATTATGCCCTAAACATCAGTTTTCTCATTTCGTTAGAGGAACTTGCTTCTCCAACTCACATCATGGTCATTACAACATCATAAGACAAATTATGCAACTCTACTCAAAACACATTTAGGCATACTGTCACGACCCAAGCCTAGGGCTTAGACGTGACATGGCGAATGAGAAACCCGAAAGAACCCCAAACAAGCCTCTCAAACTTGTCATCACACTTCATCGGTCGCGGAAGTACATTCAACATTAATTATCGGGAAATAGGGACTAAGGGAAAACCATTTCAAAATGACATCATAGAACAAGAGTCAAGCTCATTTACAAAATACTTGTCCAACGCACACCTCTACATACATAGATGGGACGGGGCCATGACATATTACCGGCTCCCCTCATAGT
>NW_006239303.1:376739-376955 GCF_000226075.1 Solanum tuberosum | reverse complement strand
GGAATCAAAGAGCATGGAAAATAGGGTAGTAATTATGCAGCCAAACCAGTGAACAACGTACAACAACACCTTTTTAACACCCACAATATCACATGAAAATCTCCACATCCATTCCAAATTTAGGTTCAAGTTTTAGGGTCACAACATGATCAAAACTATCACTTTTCATGTTTAAGATTCAATGTGCAGGAAATTATTACAAAGAACAAGACTAAT
>NW_006239303.1:358313-371474 GCF_000226075.1 Solanum tuberosum | reverse complement strand
TACAACCATGATTAGGACTCTACTCAACGCGATATGTTGTACTCCGAGGATTTAACAACCTAGTGCTCTGATACCAAGCTTGTCACGACCCAAGCCTATAAACCTCTCACATGGTTGATGTTGGTCACACCCCAAGCATCCTAGGTGGTGAGATATAAACCTCTCACATGGTTGATGTTGGTCACACCCCAAGCATCCTAGGTGGTGAGATATAAACCTCTCACATGGTTGATGTTGGTCACACCCCAAGCATCCTAGGTGGTGAGATATAAACCTCTCACATGGTTGATGTTGGTCACACCCCAAGCATCCTAGGTGGTGAGATATAAACCTCTCACATGGTTGATGTTGGTCACACCCCAAGCATCCTAGGTGGTGAGATATAAACCTCTCACATGGTTGATGTTGGTCACACCCCAAGCATCCTAGGTGGTGAGATATAAACCTCTCACATGGTTGATGTTGGTCACACCCCAAGCATCCTAGGTGGTGAGATATAAACCTCTCACATGGTTGTCCGGTTCTTTTCCCCCGGACCGGGCATGGTCATGCAACACTTTATATAGGAAATTCCCATTAGGCTCTAATGCAATCTCACGTATGGAATGAACATATACACAAGCTTAGTTTGTCATCAACACATCTCTGGATTTCCATACATCTCATAACTCAAGCTTTAAAGCATCGATTCATCAATTCTCCATAGTTGGACATTTTGTCAAACACCTTGAAGGCATGTAATGGAATCAAAGAGCATGGAAAATAGGGTAGTAATTATGCAGCCAAACCAGTGAACAACCTACAACAACACCTTTTTAACACCCACAATACCACATGAAAATCTCCACATCCATTCCAAATTTAGGTTCAAGTTCTAGGGTCACAACATGCTCAAACAATCACTTTTCATGTTTAAAATTCAATGTGCAGGATATTATTACAAAGAACAAGACTAATTTATGAATGTTAACTTAAACCATGAATTAGTGAGTAGAATAGAGTCTAGGCACTATGGGTGGAAGGACCCATGAGTTCAACACCACATACCTTGAGTTTTTTTTTTTATGAAGGTCTTGAGAGTGTCTTCAATGGAAGCTTGGAACTTGGAGCAAGAGTCTCTTCAATCTTGAGGAAGGTTTTGGATTAGGGTTCTTGAGAGAACTTGACATAAAATGTGTCTAAGTATGGGAGAGGTGTTTTGGGAAATGTTTTAGAGATGGGAATTGAACTAATGGTATATAGGAAATAACATATGCCCTTTGGAAAAATTCGTCCAACACTTAGAAAAAAAAATGGGGCGGGTGAACAGTAAAATTAGCTACTGGAATTTGCATTTTCTGCCGGACAGATTTTACGAAAATGGGCATAACTTCTTCGTCCGAACTCCGAATGAGGTGAAACGAAGTGCGTTAGGTAGCTAAGTCAAAGGGCTTTCCATGGATATATTATTGGCCACCCAAATAATTTGTGTGCTAGGAGATATGACCCTCCAAAGTAGACCCTCGAAAAAGGCTTCACTTGGAAATTTCGGATTTTGATACAGTTGCTCTAAAATTTTGGTTAGACCCATCACCCACTCAATTTGACCCTCTAAACAAGAATATGAAGTCGGATTTTTGAAAAACGAAACGGATTTTTATATATAGCTAAACAAGTTTCCGGTAACTTCCGAAGCACATTTTTAAGAACTTTTTGGGTCATTTCACATACTCAACAACTCGACTCAAGAAACATTAAGGCAACTCATTATACATGCCCATCGATATGAGGAACACAATAATGAAAACTTATTTTTCTCATATAAACATGAACTTTACTAGAACATGCATAACATAAGGAGACCATGCAAGCTCATAATCACACATGACTCCAAAACATTAAACAAGGTACAAGTAACTCTTGGTGTCAGGCTTGATTAGGAATAGAAGAAAGTGATAAGGATGTCAAAAATCTCCACAACCTTACTATTCAACATACTATCTCCCCCTTAAGAATAAACCCATTCTAAGGCAAACATGAAAATAACATAAGAACCTCAATACAACATTCACAACTATAAGGAACTATCACTTATCGGTACATTCATCTGGATTAGCTCCTTTGCCCTTTTTACCTTGAAGTGCATAGAAACGATTCCTCTTTGGAGCATCAAGATCCGGGCCATCAAGAGAAGCTTGTTTGGCCTTCCTTCATTTTGTCGTAAGAGTAGGGAAATTTCTCACTTGGTGATCAATTTTTCCACACCCATAGAACCCACTAGTATCGGCTAGGCACTTCCCAAAATGTTTCATGCCACAATTGGTGCAAATAGGTTTAGAAAATGAAGATCCATCACCTTTCTCTTGGTTAACCTTAGGAGTGCTTGAAGAATCTTGGTTAGGAGCTCTCTTCTTGAACCTTGGTTGACCTTGCTCATCGGGCCTAGACCTCTTCAACTCCCTATTCTTCCTCTTGAGTGTGGACTCCTCAATAGATTGAGCATACACCATAAGTCTAGAAATGTTCATGTCATCATGGAGCATCTCCGTACGGCACTCTTCCTCAACTAGGTCGGATATCCCCGTAACAAACCTACTTATCTCATCTCTAGGTTTAGACACCAAAGATGGAGCATACTTCGGCAATTGGGTAAACTTCAAGGAGTACTCTTGGACACTCGTATTACCTTGCCTAAGGTTGATAAACTCCTCCATCTTAACCTCCCTCTTCTCACGGGGAAAGAACCTACCAATGAACGCTTCCTTGAACAACTCCCAATCCATAGGCCTCGCTCCTACCGACCTATTGCCTTTCTATTGAGTGAACCAAATTTGGGCAACATCTTTTAAATGATAGGCGGCAAGTTCCGCTTTTTCAATAGAAGTCACTCCCATAACATTGACTATATTATACACCTCATCCCAACAGTCTTGGGGATCCTCTCCCACCTTGGAACCTAGAAAAATCGGACGATTCATCCTCTCAAAGTCCCTCAACCTAGAAGCCATAGTACTCACCATAGTGTTCACATTAGCCTCAACACCCCTAGTAGCTTGAGCCGTCATGGCTTGAGCTTGGGTAGTTACGGCTTGAGCCATCATCAAAAGAGCTGACCTAACTTCCTCTTTCTTCATAGTCGGAGCTTGAACCGAAATATGGTCACCTTGAGGAACTTGGTCACCTTGCTCAGGAAATCCCTCGTTCACAATTTCCTCTTCCACTCTCCTTGCGGGCGTCCTTCTTGTATTCATATCCTATAAACACAAGAGAATGATTAGGAAAAGGACACTTATAGAGCTAAACTCTAAGGCACGACTTCAAGAATAATGAAAAAATTGTAACTTCAAAACGTCCTATAGCCTCTCACTCATAGATGTGTCACGACTCACACCGATGAACAAGACTCTACTAGACGTGGCTTGTGAGACATCAATCCTAAACCCCATTTCCAAAATCTTGTGCTCTGATACCATGTTTGTCACGACTCAGGGCTACCTCCTAGATGCGACGCGGCAAACAAGACTCCAAAAAGCCTCATAGCATTCATAACATTTGATATATAGAAATAGTGCGAAATTAAAAACTTATTTAAATACAAACAACAAAAACATCATTTAAAAACACAACGGAAGTCTAAAGTCTCACATGGCCATCTAAACAATGTCTTCAACACTAAAGTAGGGTGATGACCCTTTACAATCGAAAAGACTAGAACTGTCCATTACATGAAAGAAAAGAAACTTCAAAAGTACTTGTCCTCGATCTATGAGGACATAGCACTTTGTGTTGGGAGAATATCAATCCAAGCACTTGAACTAGAGAGATAGCAACACACTTGCCGGAACCTACAGTACTTGTAGTAAAACATGAAGAAATATGGGTTAGCACAATTAAGTACTAAGTATGATAGCCATAAAAAAACATGCTTAAATGGACATTTTATTTGGAAGTCATGTTTTTATGCCATTTTGATAAAACTTCATGAAAATAAGCATAAGAGGCATATTATACCAACATATCAGTCATTTCTCACCATTGAGACATAATCAACATTTAAACCATTACCTTCATATTAAGCCTTCACGTCAAGTAACCCTCACGATATGCCTAGTGCAGTGTATGGATAGCATCCCATACAACCATCCACAATAAAGTACCACTTTAAGGTCACCAAAAGTGAATTTACCATTCAACCTTTCAATTTTTACACAATACTCATACATAAGAGACAAAAACCTTTCATAAGTCATGACAAGGGAAAATAACTCATAATATAACCCAAGTATAACATGAATCATCACATTAGACATTTCAAGTCAACATCCTTCATTAACTTCATTAAGAGGACTTTCAGACATTAGTCATTAAGACAATAGGGAATTCACTATGTCCCTCTCAAAGCCTACTCGTGCAATGCATGGATGGCATCACATACTACCACCCACACTTCATAGAACTTCTCGAGAAACCATAATGCACATCTCACATGATGGGAATAGGCATTAACCGACATAGACCATGAGAGAAAACCATGGAATCCGGTGTCATATGGCCCTACACCGTAAAGAGGTGGTTTACTTGTCTATGGTAGCACCGATAACATTTTAGCGTAGATAGAAACCACTAGTTAATATCCTATGTGGGCACATAGTTATGGGATAGGAAGATGTTCATTGGAACCCTAGCCTAACATTGGGAGAGTTTCCATATTACCATATCCACTCGGTGCTTAGCCTACATTCTCATAGAGTAGTTCATTTTTATTTCATTATTGTGTTTGAGAGGAATTCCAATGGCCTATCGACCCAAGACATATCATTAAACATGAAAGGAATGATATAGGCCTATCGATTAATGGTACATTACTTGGATAGCTCATTGAATCCTCAAGAAGGGCTACCAACATTGGGTCTACCGATACAAGGTTTATTATTTCACACATGAAAGGGCTACAAACACTAGGACTACCGATTCAAGGTTTGACATCACATTATTCTCTAGACTCATCATGAAGGGTTACCAACACTAGGTCTACCGGTTCAAGACACAGCCTAGAGTACCTCATAATTCTTTTGTGAAAGGAATGCCATAAGCCTATCGATTCACATTCATCAAGTCAAGACACATTTATTATACAAGTAGAGAATGCATAAGCCTACCAATTCAAGACATGATATTACATTCAAGGTCACATTCATCAATACAAGAAAAGGATTCCTTAAGCCTAACATTTCAAGATATATCAATTTACATTACTTTCACTTATACAAGAAAATGATGCCTAAGCCTACCAATTCAAGATATAACTGCACATTATAGAAACCCTTCACATTCTACCATCACATTTATGAGTGTCAAATTGAGAAATAGACTTTCAAAAATAACACATTTGCATTCACAACATGATCCCATTAACTTCATTGAATTCACATTCATATACAAGATATCATGATAATACTTCGGTTCCTCATACCATGCCTTCAAGACCATGAATCTCAAATCACCAACACGCCAAAAATTTACTACAATTAAGGCATTGATAATGATACAATTCAATAACCCAAAGAAATTTAGACAATTTCTATTCACATGCTTTCATAATCAACAAACCCACTTCATAAAGACACGATTTAGGAATTGAGAGAATTCACGGGTTCATAGAGTATTTTCATCATAAATCATCAATTAAACACTAATACAATCGTAATATGTCATTAATAACCATCTGAAAATGTTTGATGAAGGAACCCATGAGATTGAGTAAAACCCTAGGTTTTTGGTAAACTTGAAACCTTTGAGATAGGCTCCTTGAATGAAAAGTTAAACATGGATGAAGACTACCATACCTTGCTATTGATTCCCCAGGAAATTTTAGGAAGAAAGACTTGAAATCCACCAACCCTAGCCTCAATGGCTTCAATCTTCTTCCTTCAGTTTAGAAAGAGAATTTTTGGGAGGGAGAAGAGCTTATGTTTTGATTTGGGTTTTGGAGAATAAAGGAGTAAATGACTTGTTTAAAGACTTAAAACTATATATACTAGTGATATAAAATAATTAAAATAAACTCCATACTTTAAATAATTAAAAGGAAATTACTCAAACACCCTAAACTAAAGACACCTATCAGGGACCACACCCAACTCAACGGGTCGTGAGGGGCAACACAGCTTGTGGTAGAGCCCTTGGTCCCTTCACCAGTGTGCCTTCCCATCATGCCAAGCCCTCAAGGGCCTAAGGGAGGACCACGAGACCTCCCACGATCTGTGGTCAAGACCACGAGTCGTGATGATTGTCGTGGTCTTGAGGCAGTGGCTTGGCCAAGCTGCCTTGCCTCCCTTTGAGCCCAAGTGATCTTGACGACCACTTTGACGGACCGTCTAGGGCACCACAGCTCGTGGTGGTACCCATGGTCTTTGAGGCAGTAGCCTCCTCAACGTTACACCACTCAACCAAGCTAAGGCAACTCCACGAGCCTTCCCATGGCCTGTGGTTATGTCCACGATTCGTTAAGTGGCTCATGAAAAGGTGCCTTGGCTTGAAACCTTTCTAGGGAATACCTCCTAGCCAACCATGAGTGGCAACACGACTCGTGGTGGCCACCACGGGTCGTGAAGACCTTCGTGGTGGCCACCACGGATCGTGATGAGCCTCGTGGTTTAGATAGGCAGTAGAGAAGCCTAGTTTTTAGGCAGCCTTGGTCTCTCACCATGGCCTACACCCAAAACCCTTAGCCCTTGCCCTTAACCCTTGACGTTAACCTCCACGCTTAGGCTCTAGTTTAACCTATCATTTTCCGGGTCGTTACGTATTAGGAGAGAAACTAACAACCCATCATGAATGAAGTTCATCAAAATGGACATAACCAAGGAGAAAAATTGACTCCAAGCTAAAACATACTCAAAAATCATTTCATAAGACATACATGAATGCATATGGAAACATGAGAATGACTAAAATGCATGAAAAAAAGAAAGAACAATGACGAGATAAATACCTCAAGCTAGAGTAGGAATGGAGGGAAAGAGATGAGGGTATCGGGACATCATATTGGCTTCATGATGAGTGGTAGATTTGCACTATTTTAAGATCCATTTACGTCAATAATTAGTGTCCTAAATGCTTTATCTTGTCCTATTCTAATAGAATATTGATGATTTGTAGCTATGAAGAAAATTGTAGAAGGCAAGAACTGATGTTGGAAAGAATGGTCAAAATACAAAAAGAAGTACAAAGTAAATATTGTTGATCGCCTAACATTAAAGCGGATCACCAATTGAGCACGACCTTGCCCAATTTGATAGTGCATAGAACTTGTGTCTGTCATTGAATATTGGTGGACTCCGGTAGAGTCAGTGATGTGTCGAATGAGAATGGTGGTCATTATGCAAATCACCTAAAGCGACAGTGTGCAGTGCAAATATTGAATGCTCGAAAGGCGAAACAATGTGGTATTTGGTGATTCGACGAACGTGAAAGGCTGACTCAATTGTGTTTGCCAACCGAATTTCAAACACCTGAAGCCCAGAGCAGCATAAGGCGAGCTAACAAGCGAAGGGTGATCTATAGAGCAGGTTTGGCGAGCCCGACTAACATCGCTGAGTCAGTTGTGAAGTGGATTTTTGGGCCAAATTTTAAATAGCCCAAAGAATACAATTTTTAGGGAGTTTTGAATTTTAAGTTTTAAATTTTAATTGGAAAGTTCTGTTTGGGTGAGATTTAGAGAGTTGAAGAACACTTTACCTTTAAAGATCAATTTTCTAGCTTTTGGGGTTTTACAACTTGGAGTTTAAATTTGATAAATTGAAGTTGAATCCAATGTGGGTTTACTCTTAATTGCTTGATTTAAAGTTACCCATGGTTGCTTTCAGGGAAGGTATAATATCTTTACTTTATGTGATGGGTGTCTAAAACCCTAAGATCTGGGGTGCTCAAATGGAGTTGGGTGTTGATTTAATGTAGTGGGTATTGTGATATGCTCTGTTTTGTTGTTGTTCATACATGAATTTTGTCTAATTACCATGAGTTTGACTTAAGGGTTAGGGTTGTAAACTTATTTCCTACTTTTGATCTTCGGTTGATGCTCGAAAGAGATCTAGTGGAGTGGGTCATTAATTCAATACTAGAAATTGAGGTTTGATATCTGTAACTTGCTTGGAAGAGAGGTTATGGGTCGGATCTATTTGCCATGTTCATGTAAGAGAGAATAGAGGTATTTGGTTATTTAGGATTGGCATATAGATGAGACCGAAAGGAGATTCTATGCATAGATTCTTTGAGATCGAAAGATGATTAGCGTTAATGAAGATGACTTAGCTTATTCACTAATGTTCATCACTATAGAGCAGCACAATCACCCCTATGTGACATCGACTTCCAATACCTACACCCCTAGATTGCTTGTTAACTCATGATTTCTTTGATAGTTTAGTTTAATGGTTAAAATTGATAACCAAATCTTTATATTAAGTTTGTGGTATCATACACCTAAATGTTCTTACTATTACAAATAAGGTAAATTGAAGTCTAACTTTCTTGATAAGGATTCTTTACGATATATCATTCCCTGTGGAATTCAACCACAACTCTTCGTTTGGTTTTTTACTGACTACGATCGCTAACTCTTTTAATTGGTTTTGGAGAGTGATTTGAGCATTATTACCTTGGCCTCCCAAGTAGCACCCTCAATCATTTAATTTCTCCATAACACCTTTAGGGATGCAACTTCCTTATTCCTCAACATCCAAATTTACTAGTCTAATATGTCAACCAGAACCTCTTCATAAGAAAGACTTTCCTTTATACAAAAACACACTAATGGTACACTAGATGTCGGATCTCCAACACACTTCTTTAAAAGGAAACATGGAATACTGGATGCACCAATGCTAAATCATTAGGCAAATCAAGTTCATAAGCAACCTTACCAATATGCCTCAAAATTTGGTATGGGCCTACATATCGGGGACTAAGCTTCCCCTTCTTTCCAAACCTCCTAACACCCTTTATAGGTGAAATCTTCAAGTAAACCCAATCATCAACATAAAACTCAATATCTCTTCTTCTAACATTGGAATAAGACTTTTGTCGACTTGAAGACATTTTTAACCTTTCTCTAATTAGTCAAACTTTTTCCATAACTTCATATACCAAATTGGGACCTATCAAAGAAACCTTACAAACTTTAAACCAACATATTGAATATCTATACCTCCTACCATAAAGACCCTCAGATGGAGTTATACCAATACTTGAATGGTAACTATTGTTATATGCAAACTCAATCAAAGGAAAATGATTATTCCAATTACCCTTGAAATCAGTTACATAAACCCTCAACTTATCTTCCAAAGTTTGGATAGTATGATCCGATTGTCCATCGGTTTGAGGATGAAAGTTCGTGCTAGGCTTAACACGAATACCAAGACCCTTTTGGAAAGACTTTCAAAATTGAGAAGTAAATTAGGTACCACGATCATAGATAATAGATAAAGGCACTCTATGCAACCTAAATATGTCCCTTAGATAGAGCTTAGCATAAAGTTCCACCAAATAAGAACCCTTGACGGGAATGAAATGAGCCAACTTCTTCATCGGATCTACTATCACCCAAATTGAGTCATATTGTTATGCGGGGTAAACCCATAATAAAGTGCATATTCACATCTTCCCACTTTCAAGTAGAAATGCTAATTTCTTGGGACAACTCTCTCAACTTTTGATGCTCAACTTTCACTTCTTTATAATTAGGACACTTAGCAATAAATTCTTAAATGTTTCTTCATCTAATACCACCGATAGATCTCCTGCAAGTCACGGTACATCTTGGTGACTCGCTGGTGAATGGAATACAAAGAACTATAGGATTCCGATAAAATTTGCTCACTCAAGTCATCAAGAGTGGGAACACAAAAACAATCTTGATATCAAAGCACACCATATCCCCCTTGGGAGAATGCCTCAATGGATTTTTGAAGCACCGTTTCCTTCAACTCAACCAAAATCAGATCAAAACATTTCTTGGATTTCACATCCGACACAAATGACAATTCAGAACCATTATGAAAAACAACAACACCCTCACTTGAATCAACCAATAGAATATCTAGTAGAGCTACTCTATGATCATCACGAACCAACTCTTTCTTATTATCCTCAACATGTGCAACACTATTCATAGATAACCGAATTCAGGCATTGGCCGTAACATTGGCTTTGCCTGGGTGATGAAGGACACTCATATCATAGTCTTTCAAGAGTTCTAGTCATCTATGTTGGCGAAGATTCAGATCCTTTTTCTTGAACAAATATTGCCAACTTTGTGGTCAGTAAAGACATCAACATGGACACCATACAAATCATGCCTCCAAATCTTTAAGGAAAAAATAACCACCACTAGTTATAAATCATGGGTAGGATAGTTTTTTTGTGAATATTAAGTTACCTTGAAGACTAAGTAATAACTTTCCCATTTTGCACAAGGACACACCCTAATCCGACCCTTGAAGCATCATAATAAACAACAAACCCATCATTTCCTTTCGGTAAAGTCAACATTGGAGTGGAGGTAACTCTATCATTCTATTCTTGGAAAGTCTTCTCACACGCTTCTGACCATAAGAAATTTGCTTTATTTTGGGTCAATGATGTCAATGGAGAGGCAATCAAAGAAAACCCTTCCACAAACCTACTATAATATCCAGTCAAACCCAAGAAGCTTCGAATATGCAAAGGAGATAGAGGTCTAGGCCAACTCTTAAGTGCAGCCGTCTTCTTAGGATCTACTTGAATACCCTTATCGAAAATAATGTGACCAAGAAAAGCCACAGATCTCAACCAAAACTCACATTTACTAAACTTTGCAAATAGTTGTTGGTCCTTGAAGACTTGCAACATAATCCTTAAGTGATCGGCATGCTCGTCCTCCCTCTATGAGTAAATAAAGATATCATTGATAAACACAATTTAAAACATATCAAGATATTTACTAAACAATCTATTCATCAAGTCCATGAATAGAACCGGAGCATTGGTCAAACCAAACAAAATTACAAAAATTTCATAATGCCCATACCGAGGTGAAATAGCCATATTTAGAATATCATCTTATTTAATTGTCAAGACCCGGGGTTACCCCCTAGGAGCAACACGGCGTACTTGACCCCGAAGGGGTCTCATACAATCCCTTAGCATAATCATAAACATAAAGTCATATAAATGATGCGGAAAATTTAAAACATTTACAATCAAAGTCAACTTCTTTTTCATAAACAAATATAAGAGTCTAGACCTTGTCTCAATCAACATCTAGTACAATAGAGAATACAATTAGGGTCAAAGCCCTGTACCATAAAGTCTCAAAAATAGAAAGTAGAATAGAAGCTAGAAAAAGAATAACATCCTGTCGTCGAATCATGAGGACTCACCAAGCCTACGGAATAGTCAACCCATGCTTCACTTGAAAGGAGAAGTACGTCTCAACGACTGAAACCTACACTCATAGTAAATGTAGAAATATGGGTTAGCACATAAAGTACTAAGTATGGTAGCTATGCACTAAAATCCTTAAAACATGTATAAAAGGGACATTTAGTTGAAATCATGTATTTATCAAGGTTTAAAATCCATTACGCACATTTACAGTAAAACCTCTATAAATTAATATAGGTGGGGCCATGAAATTTTATTATTTTATAGAGAATTATTAATCGATAAATTAATATTTATTAATTTAAAGAACGGTTTGAGATTTAATAAAGGTTAATTTTGATTATATCAAAATCATTGTATCTTACTAATTCATATATCATATTTATTGATTTCACATAAAAAAATATTATACATAAAGTACAACAAATACATCAAAATCTTTATATCTTACTAATTTCAACCTTGTGATGCTGAGATAGTAAGATCTTTCAAGATGTATTATTGTAGGATATTAGAAGGCTATGAAGTGGGTCAAACTGATTCAGCAAAGATTAATTTTTTGGATTCTATCAGTTTTGTAATCCCTGCTTGGACAACAAATGTTGTGCAACAGACAATAGCAAATTGTTCTCGACACTGTAAATTTTGTTCGAGGATGCAATCTCAGAGAATTTGAATGAACCCACTTGTGAAAACGTCATTCATGAACTCAAGGTCATGATTAATGTTCTAGGTTACCACAATAAAATGGATGTCAATAACTTGTTGGATTATCCGGGTGAAAGTGATATATGTTCACATGTCGAGAGATTAGAAATAATTGTGGATACCATCGGAAAAAGCAATGTTAATGATGAAGTTGAAGATGATACTATACCTTTGGAACCAGTTATGTGTAAGGAAGTACTTATTGCATCTAGAACTCTTCACCATTTTATGGTGCAGTTCAAAAACACAACACCGGAGCTCTTGGATGCAATAAGAAAAGTTAGAGATGAGCTTCAACTAGATTATTTTAAGAAAAACAGAACACAATAGAATCATATTTCACTAAATTGTCTTAGATATATTTGTACCTTTTAAAGAATTATTAATTTATGATATTAATGGGACCATATATTTATATAGGGGTCTTCTAAGAAATATATTATCTTATTATCTTATCGAAATTGGTGATTTTTTCCATTGGCCCAAGTCGGGACCAGAGGAAAATATTATTTTATAGAGATTATTAATTTATCGAGTATTAATTTATAGAGGTTCTACTATATGAAGAAACATAGGTCAAACCATATCATAAGTCACCCCAAAGCTATACTAATGCAATGCAAAGGCAAGATCCCATAACCCTACCATATGCCAAATACAACTTTTAGGTCACCAACATCATACATATCATGCATACATAATTCATAAGTCTTCATAGCATAAAAAAACTCACCATAACCCCTCTTAAAGTCTACTTGTGCAATGCATAAGTGAAGTCCCATACCCCCACTCATACTAAGTAGTACCTTTTAAGGAGTCATAGCTAAGTCCATTTTATTTTCATAATTCATATTCTTATCATATAGGGAAATAGCCTTAACTGACATAGACCATGTGAGCTACATGGAATCCGGTGTCATGAACCCACACCTAAAAGAGGTGTTCTACTTTCCTAAGGTAGAACTTACATGTTTTGCTTATAGGTGGATCCACTAGCTAAAGACCTATGTGGGCACATAGTTATGGGATATGGAGATTGCTACTAGA
>NW_006239303.1:301343-357856 GCF_000226075.1 Solanum tuberosum | reverse complement strand
GACATAGACCATGTGAGCTACATGGAATCCGATGTTCTTACCCCATATCGAAAAGAGGTGTCCTACTTGCCTAAGGTAGGACTAACATAATAGCTTTTAAGTGGATCCACTAGCTAAGACCTATGTGGGCACATAGTTTTGGCATAGGGAGATTGCTACTAGAAACCCGGATTACTAACGTGAAGGTTTCCATCTCATGAGACAAGTATATTGGGAACCCAGACTACTAGCGTGAAGGAACCCATCTCATACTCATATCCACTCGGTGCTAATCATAATTCCCTTTAACTTCATAATAACTCTGTACATAAATTCATGTTCATGAAAGAATGCACTAGACACTCAAACCAACATGGTATCATAAGAGCTCATAGATTCATTAGGTGAGAATGTCCTTTCAACCTTAGAATCATCAACATGTGAGTAAACCTTTCACTTCATATTCATAGTGTGTTCATGATAATAGCCTTTTATTCAACACAACAAGATCATCACATTCATAATAATTCATGCATAATAATGTGTAAGGGTATAGGGAAGAATAACCTTTCCAATCAATACCACGATACACCATAGTCATAGAATCTTATTTCTCAACATAAATCTTGAAGTACATGCATAAATCTCATATTCATGTACCAATTCTCATAACTTACCCATCAAGAAATCATGAATTACATTCAACCCAACATCTAGAATTTCTACATTAGATATGGGTAATAACATAATTTAATTAATTCATACAAGAACCATTTATATGATCATAAATTCAATTAACCCACATTAAGATCACAATTTAGCAATAGAGGGGATTACATGGATTCTTAGGGGAATTTCACTAAATTTCAACCATAAATCATCAATTCAGTCATAAACCAAAATAATTCAATCATAAAAATCACCTTTAAAGAGAACCCGTGTGTTCGAACCAAAACCCTTGATTTTGGGAGAATTTGAAGTTTGGAAACCAAGTTTTGAAGGGGCTCTTTGGGTGGAATCTACCCAAAGATGAAAACTACCATACATTGAGGATGAATCCTTGAAGAATTTGATGAAAAACCCTTGAATTCTTGCAGCCCAAGCTTCAATTTTACTCCTCTTCTTCTTGGGTTCTTAGAGAGAGAAATATTGTGAACTTTTAATTTTGATTTCGGTTTTTGTGAAAGTGATTTAGTTTGGCTGTTTAATGTCTTAAAAATACCTTGTATGTCACACCCCAATCCTAGGTGAGGCGGACAAGTACCAAATGAACACATACTTTACAAGTCACCTATGATGAGAAAGTAAACTACTACTATGCAGATTAATTTACTAATGAGAAGCTTCATATACAACACATGTTGACTAGCTGAACCAATACATGTGACAAGTGAAACTATAAATTCAGGTGATAGCTTTACAATATTGATCTACAAAGCCTCTACTGGAATCCATGACTGTACCACTATGAACTACGCATAGTAAAGACTCGGCAAAGCCCCGAATCAACCTGGAGCTCACCAACAACCGCTGAGTATCATATGCTTCTAATGGGGAGATCTATTAGTTGAGTACCTGTACCAGCAACATGTAATGCAGCGTCCCCAATAAGGGACGTCAGTACAAAAGAATGTATTGAATATGTAAGGCATAATACAACCATATGTAAAATGAGAGCTCAAGTGAAACCAAATACAAATAGATAAGCATTAGAGACCACCTTTGCTTTATACTTGTGGAATTGTGTATGTTACATTCTTTTGTTTACTTTTCCTTGCATTATAATATTTATAAGACATATGATACAAATGACTAGATAATCAGCAGTAGAAGAGGATGACCCATGCTAGGCATTTTAACCCCTGGGATGCTGTCCTCATAATTCCACAAATTGGGATCGACCCATGCTAGGCTTACGCCCCTGAGCTGCCACCCTCTTATACCAATTGGGATCGGCCCATGCTAGGCTTTCGCCCCTGAGCTGCCACCCTTCTATACCAATTGGGATCGACCCATGCTAGGCATTTGCCCCTGGGCTGTCACCCATAATTATATATATTGCTTCACTTAGATTCTTTGATGTTTGAGCTTGTTGTTTTGATGTTCATAACTCTTTTGAGATTGTTGTTTTGGTTGTCGTAATCATTGTTGAGATTAGGAACTATGGACCAGTAGTAGTAGACATATGAATTTTATCTTACGATAATAACAATGACATGGGAAGCAAATGTGACATGAACGTGTAATACTTAGGAGCTTATATGACTTAGTAAGCATTTTGAAATCTCAAATTGAAGCACATATCAAGTGAAGACATTTAACATTCAGCCAAGAGATTTGAACTCTATCTGATAGCCAAACTCTCACTAACTAATATCAAATACAAGGTATACGTGAACGTGGAACAAACGGAGAACGTGGACAACTTCAACTTTAGGATGGTTACATATTCCAAGTAAGTACATATAAAATGTACAATAGAGCAAGTAGGGATCTTGTGAGGTAACATTATAGTCTAACACAATGGGAGTAATAACCAATAAAGGGAACATATGAACATGTGACGAGATGACATATATATAGATAATTGAAGCAAGTTACCATGATATGATCAGATTGTATATCCAACATATAAACATATGTACCATGTGTAATCTAGGATCATTTTGATTTATATAAGGGAAATACGTGCCAAGGGTACTTTGACGATGAAACAAGTTTAAACCTTGCATGCTAATACTTGGTAGAGTAAGCACGTACATTTAGTAACAAACTCAGATTAGAGTAGTTACTTTAATTCTCTAGGGAGTAGGAACTGCAACTATGGATCAGTCACTACCAAGGACACTTAGAAAGCTTACTTCTTGCAATGCAGGTGTTGGATTCATGCCAAAGAAATAGGAAATCGAATAACCTTACATACCTTGCTATACAATTCAAAAAGTATGACTTAAGCTCCTTCTCTTTAGATTACTATTCTACAATAAAATAAGTTGTAAGACTAGTATTAGTAGTTAATCAATCAATTTGAGCTACTTGATCTCACCAAAATAATAACAACGCAGTCAACATGCAATTTATCTAGTCAATGTTTTCTTTCCTTCCCTTTCCCTTAAATCGCGTCTATATTCTATACAACCTTCGTATCAGGTCCACCCCAAACCTCCCCTCAATATTTAAGTCCTTTAACGTCTCCATAACTTATCCGCACATCCAGTCACATCCCTTATCATAACATACATAAAACAATCCTTAAACATAATAATGTAACAGAAGAAATATGAATCATGGTTTATGATCACCAGCACTTGAAGAGTTTACATTACTTTTAAAGTGCTCAAACGGCTTATGACTGAAGTTAAAGAGGACTCCCCTCCATGGCTGTCCCAACATGCACTAATCACTAGAACATCATCCCCAATATTACACCATGTACAAGTAACAATTTCCAACTCACTAACATATAATAAGTGTCCTAAATAAATCAAGCACAGGAGGGAGATAATTGAAGTAGCTTACCTTGTTGGACAGAACTATCACTTGCTAAGACTTGGATTCTTCAAGGTAAAGTTTGTCCTCCTTAACTTGTCTTAAATTATACCTTCCAATAGCTTGAACTCCCTAATATTCAAGAACCCTAATGGTATTTAATGGCTGCTGTTTGAAGCTAAGAGACAGAAGAGAGAAAGATCTAGAAATCAGATTTTTGGCAAAGTAAAAATGGTTGGAAAGAGCTGATATCAATCACTTTTAAAGGGACATGCTTTGGCTGACTTTCTCACTCATTTTGGGCCATTAATTTTCAAGTAGGTGACCCACCTACTTGGACTTTTCACTTGGGCCTTTTTGGACTTAAGAACATTGGGCCTTTTGCCACCTTTCTTGTACTTCTTTTGCAGCCAAATATGTGTTTCTAATTTAGGCCACACATTTAAGTAGGTGATACACCTACTTTTCCATTCAAATTATTTCTTGTGGGCTTGGAACGATTGCGCCTTGGCTTTCCATTTTCCCCTTATTCTTCCATTCAACTTGGGCCAGATTAATTCAAGTAGGTATAGTGTACTTGGCCCAATGGTCAAAAGAGTCTTAGTAGGTGATGCACTTACTTAGTCCTTTGGGCTGATCAATAAATCAAAGTAGGTGATGCACCTACTTGTCACCTACTAGCTTTAGTTAAGTCAAGCAAGCAGCTCACTTATTTTATTCCATTTTCTAAATATTAATCCCTTTTTATTTAACTTAGCACTTAACTTTCAACTTTAAGCTCAATTACCACCTTACTGTCTCGAGTTTAAATACTCCCGTTGGAGTTAACTTGCAGTACACATGCTGAAATCTGCAAGGCATCACATCACCTTCCGAGCTAGTTTAAACCAACTCTAATCATATAAGAAACATGGTCCCTCACATATACTATACGGCTATGTCAAGTATCACAAGAATAGAACAAGCATATGTATTAATACGGACTGTTACATACACGTAGAATACGGGGTGTTATATTATATATTAATTTATAAACAATATAAAATATACCCATTTAAAAATAGGACCTAAAAATAATATTTACAAAAATACGTCTTGCCCACATGGACTTGCCAAATAAAACTAAGGCAAAGTCCAAGGGAGCTTTTAAGGTCCTTAGAGTGGTCTGCCAGCCGTGGACCCTCCGTTGGACTTGTGGCATAAGCTTTTTAAAGATAAGGCATGTCCACAAGGGTCTTCACGGGCAATGGCCTTGTCCACCTTCGTGGACCCCCACTTGCACACGCGCACACTGCCTCATGCGCCTAAGGCAGCCCCCAGGTGAGGCGCTCCACGTGCAGCGAGGTCTTCCACTATCCTTGGACCCTAACGTGGACTGACCTCTTGCCACCACGAGGCACTTGTACGGGCAGTGGAGGCCTTGCACGGGTCTTGAAGCCTCACGTGAACTTGCCTTCTTGCCTATACGGCTAAGGCATTTGTTCAAGGAGGCTTCTAAGGGTGGTGAATGTTTTCACCTTCCTTGAAGCCTCCCTTGAACAATGCCATTTTCCCACATGGCTAAGGCAAAGTTCTAGAGTGCTTCTAAGGGTAGTGAAGTCTTTCGCCTTCCTTTTAAACTTATACTTAGTCAAATTTTGGGACTATTTCATAACTCCAATTTATGCATAAACTTTTAAGATTCATACGTTAGGCTCTAGTTTCACCTATCAATATTCTGGGTGTTACATTAACCTTCAATTGGTAAAAACCAGACCCGAGGTCAATCTTAGAGAAGTAACTCATTCTTGGAGTTGATCAGACAAATCATCTATCTTTGGAAGAGGATGCCTATTCTGAATGGTAACCTTATTCAGTTTCTTGTAGTAAATACATATGTGAAGTGAACCATCCTTCTTACGAACAACCAAAGCTGGAGCACCCTATGGAGAGATACTCAACCGGATAAAACCCTTATCAAACAAATATTTCAACTTTTCCTTCAATTCCTTAAGATCTGCTGGAACCATCTGGTAAAGAGGAATAGAAATAGGTTATGTATCTGAGAGAAGGTCAATACTTAAGTCCATTTCCCTTTTGGGAGGAACACCAGGTAAATCATCGGGAAATACTTATGGAAATTCATTTACAATGGGGACCGACTTAAGAATAGGGGTTTCGGAATCTGTATCCCTAACCCAAACAAGATGATATATGCAACCCTTAGAAATCATTTTTCTAGCTTTAAGACAAGAAAAAAACTGACCCCTACGCATAGAATTTCCCCCTTTCCACTCTAGGATGGGCTCATTTGACGGGTTCTACAATTAACAGAAGCATAACAGTAATAGAGCCAATCAATACCAAGAATGACATCAAAATATAACGTATCAAATTATAAAATATTAACATGAGTGACTCTATGGAATAAGGAGATGGGACAATTTATATAGACTCTCTTAGCCACATTAAATTCACCAATAGGAGTAGAGACAGAAAAAGCGTCCAATAACACATCTGGAGAAACATTAAATCTCATATCCATATATGGTGTCACAAAAGACAAGGTAATGCCGGGATCAAAAAAACCATAAGCATCAAGATGAAAGACTTTCAACATACCAAAAACCACATTAGGAGAATCTTCTTGATCATGTCGAGTTTTAAGTGCATAGAACCAGTTTTGCTTTGGAGCACTTGAAATCGAACAACTAGGCGGAGCTTGCTTACCATCTCTTCCCTTTATATCAATTGAAGAAAAGTTCCTTATTGTATGACCACTCTTACCACAACTAAAACAGTCATCCATACTAGCTAATTAACATTTACCATAATGCTTCGTTCCACACCAAGTATAAGTAGACAGAGAAGATCAACGGTCATTCCTTCCTTGATGGTTAGGGTTAAACACCTTATCTTTGTTGAACGTTGGAATTACTGAATTAGAGAAACCTTGAATGGAGAACCTTTGTCAGAACCTAGAACGACCATGTCCATCAGACTTTGAATGTGAAAAGTCACCATCATCGGTCTTTTCCCCCTTTGCCTCCCTAGATCTTTCCTTAAGCTTGTCTTCTTCTATTTTTTGAGCATGTGTTATTAAATGATAGATATTCATTTCCTTAATGAACATGGTGGTACGACATTCCTTAACCACCATTTTAGACACACCCAAAACAAACTTACTCATCTTTGCCCTAGAGTCGACAACCATAGAAGGAGCATAGTTGAACAATTGTGTGAACTTTAAAGAATTCTCTTTCACACTCTTATTTCCTTGACGAAGGTTAATGAACTCAAGTACTTTTTCCTCTCTCATCTCAAGGGTAGAGAACTTATCAAGAAAAAGCAACCATAAACTTATCCCAATCAATAGGAACCAGATCATCCACCCTCTCTTCCTTCCATTGATCAAACAAAACTTGAGGAACACCCTTCAGTTGATAAGCGTCCAACTCCGCCTTTCCCATCGACGTCACTCCAATTATCATAAAAATCTTATACACCTCATCAATGAACTCTTGAGGTTCTTTCTCATCCTTGGAACCATGACACTCTGTGATATCCGTTCTACTGATGCCTTCACTCTGCCATCCTACCCACATTTACGTTCACTTGTTTGAGCCAACTTTTGAAAAGTGGCTCTGAACTTTGCATTAGTCACTTGTTTGGCCAAAAGGCCGGCCAGAACTTGAGGAGCTTCATGTTCCACATTCTCATCCTCATTTCTTCTTAGCTATACTCTTTGAGAGAACATATCCTGAAAAGCATAGAATAAGTATTATAAGAGAGACATATAGAGTTACATTGTATCGCATGACTTTAGAATGATGAAATAAATAGAGTTTCTTAAACATTTTATAGCTTCCTATTCATATATATGGTGCGTTTCATACTTATGAATAAGACTCTACTCGACGTGGCTTATGAGACATCCTAGGACATTTTCTACGTCTTATAATGTGAATACTAAGTTCATCACGACCCAATGTATACCCTAGGTGTAACATGGCGTATAGAACCCCTAGAGGGCCTACACAAACCATTTAGAATACATCATACTAGATAATAAAAATTAAAATCAAAAGAGACTGTTTCATATCATAAAAGAGTTTGACAAAGCGAAAGTCTAACTTAGTTTCAACAAGTTATCTATTTTATCAACGAAAAGTGGTTGCGATGTAACCCATACACCACATAAAAACATCTAAAAACTAAAATAAATAAAAACATGTAGAAGTGTCTCAATCATCATAGCATGTGGACTCATCAATCTTCGAAATTCTAAAATATCAACTAGCCACAAGTATGAGAGGTAGGAGCGTCGGACCCTACATTAGTGAAACAATGTAAGCACAAGTATGCATTAGTATATGAAATGTACTAAGTATGATTGTAATGCTTAGAAGTTATATAATCATGCTTAAAAGGACTTTACATGACATGCAATAACCAAGTTAAATCATAAGATAAAGGATTAGAAAACATAAATCATAATCATGGTCAATGCAAGCTTAACATCTTTAAAATACCTGTAAGATACTTTGAAAGTTACCTTAGTTCATTATTGTGGGATGTTTACCATTTAATCGTCATAGACTAGGTGATATATAACATGGAATCCAGTGTCTATCTAACAACGAAAAGATATGCCCTTACTTTCCAAGTTAAGAACCATGAGTGTGAGCTAAAGTAGACCCACTAGCTATCTCACTTAAGACAATCTACGAGGGCACATAGTTAGGGGCAAGGAGATTGCTACTAGAGACCTGATCTCTACAACGAGAGAACCTTTATCTCAATATCCTCTTTGTGCAAAGTAAAACCTCACAATATAGTCATTAATCATATTCATTTCATCATCCATGGAAACACATAATTAAAAAACCAATTCAAGCTAAATTCATTTACAATATCTCCTTAAATTGATTCAACTTAGGTGAGAAAATCTTTCAACTTTATGAATCCTTATGTGAGAAAACTTTTCACAACATTGATACTTTACTCTCAAAGCATCTGATGAGTAGTAGATTTACACTCATTTAAGGTACATTTAGTTCAATAAATAGTGTCCGCAATCTCTAACTTTGTCCTATTCTCATAAAATGTTGATGATTTAAAGCTATAAAGGAAATCGGACAAGTTGAGGATTGATGTTGGAAAAATTCCCAAGAATACAAAAAGAAGTGTGAACTACACATTATTCCTCGCTTAATGAGTAGGGCGGATCGCCAACTGAGCACGACATAGCCCAAAATGATAGTGCATAGCACTTGTGCTTATCAAATAAAGTCGACGGACTCCAATAGAAAAGGCAACTCACCGAATGAGAAAGACAGTCTTGATGAACATCATCCAAAGTGATAATGTGAAAAGGAAAGATTAAATTCTCAAAAGGCGGTCCAAGGTGGTACTCCACGATTCCAGTACAAGAAAAACAATCTCTAAGGAAAGGAAATCTCGTCCTTAAAAGTCCAAATTTGGTCCCTAATAGGCATTTGGGACCTGAAAAAGTTGGTCATCACTCGTCCTAGTAGCTTCCGTCGCTATTGGTCAACAACGACGAGTTTCAACATCCGGTCGTGAAATGGTGTTGGGACGGGAAAGAAATCCGGTCGCCTCTGCCGTTTTAGAGACCACAATTCTGGTCTCAAATACATTTTAAATACCTTAGAAAAAGCGTATTTCAGGTCGTTAAACCTCTTTAGGGATGATCAGAAACTAGTCCTAGAATACGTTTTGCGACGAGCAATGACCTAGTCCTAGAAACAATTTAGAGACGAGTAACAACTTTGTCCTAGAATAGATTTAGCGACGATCAACGACCCGTCGTTGAATAGATTTAGCGACGTTCAATGACCTGGTCCTAAAATATATTTATTGACGATCAAGTTATTCTATTCCTAGATAAATCATTAGAGAGGAGTAACATTTCTCGTCTTAGATTGACCTTTAGGGACAAGCAATAATATTGGTCTCTAACTGACCACCAATGGTCCTAGAGCAATTGATATCACTAGAATAAAAAATCATTCACAAATATTATTTTGCTACTAAATATTTCTATACAAAAAGATGATATAAATATATATAGAAGTGACAAGACGATAGAGATCAAGGGTGTACGATTAATTACAATAAATTGGCTAACATGCCTTGATTTTAGTTTCAATATTTGCTTAACAAAAAAACATAGCTAATATCCGAGCATCCAAGCTATACTATAATATCAAGTTGTGCAAAACACAAATTCGTACTAAACTAATAGGGAGCTCTCACATCAACAAAAGCTTGGCAAAAAGTTAAACGTTTCAATCTTCAATTCATGAAGTGTTGTCCAGAAACATCAACAAAAGTTGCAAGAAAATAAGAAAATCAATTAGAAAAACTTTGAGATGCATTAACCAAGATCAAAAATCTATTTTCAAGAACAAGAACTAAATGGAATCTGGTAGACAATAGAAACTAATGAACTGATTCATTTTCATTAGTTTGTTTACTAATAGTAGCTATGGTTTAGAAAATTCTCCCTCATACACTTTTTTCTCCGTACGTATTCCATATGTTAATGTACAACAATTATTTCTTAGAGAGTTAACTACACGCTCCTCCCTATGGAGGCACCGTACAAGGATCCATCAGCTCGTGCTACTTCTTAGATGAGAGTTCTGCCAGGTTCGTCCATATTGGGGGATCAATGAGGCTAAAGAGGAGGAGGATAAAAAAACATATATGTCGATATAATTGAGGGGGAAGCTGAACAGAGCAACCAGAGCTAGAAAAAATTGAGTTCACAAAGATATCTACTTGCGAAGAAAATGGCAAAGTCAATGAGATCAAAGAGGAAAAAGAGGCTGAAAGCTATAAGGAGGGATATAGTTGCTACAGAACTCAATGTTCTTAAGAAAGAAGCTGCTAAATTGGCTACCCAAGAAGTTGCCCTTGCTGCTCCTAAGCTTATTGTTATGTCTCCTAAGTTGATGGCAATCAAAGTTCAAAATCTTTAAAACCTCTTTGCAAGAATATGAAAAAGAAGCTCGAAATAGCTAAGAAGAAGAATCATGCCAAGGAAAAGATCGGGAGGAAGAATGTTTGATTGCAGTGTATTCTCTAAGCTGATAGATGTCTTGTTACTTACTGTTGAAAGTCCCTCCCATATTCTCTCCTTAATTCATGATCTTACATTGTAGTATTATCTTGGAACTTGAGCATGTGAGTGGATCATGCTCATACAAATTTTTTTGTGTGCTGTCATAATGAAGTCTCACGTTCTTAAATTTGTTTACAAAATAGATTGTCTTATTCATTTACCTTTTACAGTTTGTTGGAACATGCTAAACTTGCCTGGAAATATGAAGATGTAGACTGTAATCCAACAATGTTAAGATGTTTTAGTTTTCTGATGAAGTTAACGTGGGAAACATCAAAAAAAAATTGAGGGGGAAGTTTATGCCAACAGGGGAATGACACGGTTCATGATAACCAGACCATGGCTAAGAGATTTTCAGCTAACAAATTACTCTTAGTAACACTTGCATAAAGAAAACCAAGGTCATGTTCAAACCGGCTATCTCTAGCATAAAAAAAGAAAGAAACATAGACAAAATAAACATGATCACGACAAGAAAGAGGAAATAGAAAAACAACAAACTCCAGAGTCAGAAAGCGAGTGGCAACCTAATGGATATACTGAGGCAGAAAGCAACAATAATCAGCTGAATTACAGTGGTACCAAGCTGAAAATAGCTTTGTTTCTAACATCTCTGAGGAAAAACTGGAAAATACCTACCCAAATGAAGAACTTGTCGAAACGGAGCAGCCGAGGATCAATCATATAGGCAAGTTTACTAGCTTAATTATTAAGATTAAAAATGAAAAACCTCTACAGGTAGCGATGGAGTTGAACAGTAAGTAGGTAGTTGATCAATCCATAGGCCTTTAGACAACAATTCGAAAGATATTTTCAACCGTAAAAAGGACATAGATCTCACTACATCCAGTTTTACAATCTCCAATAGAAAAGTATATTTTTACTTACTTGGTCAGCAGAAAATATTGGTCATTCAGTTGAAAAGGGAGATGTCGCAGGTGGGACATGTGATTGTTGAATTGGCTTATCCTTCACATATTTAACATGAAGGTATACTCTCCATTTGTTCCATAGCTCATTCATCCATCCCAAGACATGATCACGATGATCATTCATGTTAACACCTTCAAATTTATTCTATAATAACCGAAACATGAATTGAGTTATTACAAAAAGAGAAGTAACAACAAAGGAAAACAAGATGAAAAAAAGCTCTGCTTCTACTAGAATAAGCAGAGCTTCTACAAAACTTGTTACAATCGGATTCACCATGAAACTAACAAAGTGGATGATACATTGTCTTCTTTAGAACATAATTGAACAAGTTCACATATATACTAACTTCAACATATTCCCAAAAGAAATCAAGGGACTTTTGAATACGAATAGATGAAAAGTTTTCTCGGTAAGAACACAAAGAAGAAGACCTGCTAAGCTGATTTTTATCCTCAATACTAATATTTTAAATTGTTGGAGTAATATGTAACTTATCTAGATATCATTCTTCATGTTGCATTTAACGTGTTTTAACATTAGATAAGATATATGGAGTATCAATTCTCTTATGTGGAAGCTTATTATATAGCTCGCTCAAATCACTTGTAACTTTTTTGGGTTCCAAAGATGAACGAAAGACAATCAGTTGATCAAAAAATATACAATCAAATGGCACAATGAAAAATAAAATATTATATACTAACTTATAACTAAGATGCTAGTTCTTGAAACATGTATACATGATTCCTTTTAGCCTACCAAAGATTAAAGTAAGTACTTACACGAAATAGTCACTTCTGATTTAAAAAATCTTTTTGGTAGTTGGTTTAAGATCATAACGTTTTGTATGTTCTTAACACGTATCAGGATTCATGTGCCCTGCTATATATTTCCTTAATATACAAACACTCCGATTTCTCAAAGTGCTAAAGTTGTAACAAATAGCACATCAGGAAACAGAAAGAGCTACATATTTATTAGATTATGGGATGAGAGCGAGAAGTTACATGCTATGACTAAGATGAATGGAAAGATTTGCTCCACTAGGCTCATGTGTATTTGTCCTGAAGCTAACAAGAAGAATGTTGGTGGATAGATGCAAGCTTCATATCAATATACTGGAACTCAAAATGAGCATGAGCCTAATGCGACTAATTTGTTGGAAACTTGGATACCAATAATCTAACAGATGATCACTTCAGGGAGGTTTCTGGAAACTACATGCAATTACTATATGTAAGAATATCACTAGGCGATCGTTGTGGTTTTGTTCAATAGTTCAGGATAATTTACTAGCATCATTTTATATTTCGAAATGAGTAACTCGCAGTCTCAAAGTAATGCATACATAAAGAACTAACAAAATTAGAAATCGCTAATCTTAAGGTAATTTGATTCGATAACAAAATTAGAAATCGCTAACCTTAAACTAACAAAAGAAACAGTACATTTATATAAATTTGAACATGGATTACAGGAATAACAAGAGCCCCACTCTCTCTAGGTGACCTATTGCTTAGGGTAATTTGATCTGATAAGATAAGATGGGAGAAAGTTCAGTCAGTGATGATTGGGAGTTTATTGCAAATGAAGCTCAGACAGTACTTATGATTAGGTGTAAAGGTTAAGGAAAAAATGCCACAAATAATAGCATTTTTGGTAGAAATACATTCCAATTGAGGTCTAGCTCTGGTGGTGTTACAAGAACTTGTGAGATTCAGAGGACTCGATTAGAAGATTGCAGATTCTTGATGTGATCGATACCCCTGGAGTTGATTTTAATGCTGAATCTGGATTAGTTGTAAATGAAATTGGTAAATGCATTGATTTGGCCGATGATGGTGTCCATGCTGTTCTTTTTGTTTTGTCTGTACGAACTAGCTTTTCAAAAGATGAACGTGCTGCTATCCAGTACTTTAAGAAGCTCTTTGGGACCAAAATTAGTGATTACATGATTGTGGTCTACACTGGAGGGGATAAGCTCGAAGATAATGACTCTTTGAATGATCACTTAGATTGTTCCCGCCCAGAGGATTTAAAGGAATCTCTTAAAGATGTGTGGGTATAGACAAGTGCTTTTCGACAAATAAAACATAAGATCCAGCGAAGTAAGCTGAACAATTGAGGGAACTTCTTTTCAACAACTGGTGGAAAACCATATATGAGTGAATTATTTGAGGAAGTAAAGAAGATGAAGCTTCGTAATTACTCATCTGAGGTTAGTTTTTTGCTCGGAGATTTAAAGCAAGGGGTAGCTGATGAGTTGAAGGAACAACTGCAGAGGTTCTCTTTCAAGGAGCAACAAAGACGAATAACTGAAATAGTTGAATCTAAGATGAACAATACCATGCATAGTCTTGAAAACAGTTGGAGGAGGAGCGTACAGCTCGGTTAGAGGCAGAAAGCAAAATTTGTGAATTGAAATATAGCTTGGAACAATTGTTGACACATACTGTGTGAATTGCAACGAGGTATTCAACTGGAAGTATGAACAAGCTGTTGAGCCATTGTAAAAGTACAAGGAATGGAAATTTTATACTCGAGCTATGCAAAATTGCTGACATATACTATGTGGATTGCAACGAGGTATTGCGTTGGAAGTATGAACAAGTTGTTGAGCCATCGCAAAGGTAAAAGGAAGGGAAATTCGTACTCGATCTATGCAAAATTGCTGACTTATACTGTGTGGACTGCAACGAGGTATTGCGCTAGAAGTATGAACAAGTTGTTGAGCCATCACAGAAGTACTACGAAGGGAAATTCGTACTAGAGCTATGCAAAATTGTTAAAGACAATTGGTAACTCATATTCATAGTCTTTTTTATTTTATATGTCAGTACTTTGAAGAAAGTTTTTTTTCCTGTCTCGGAGCTTTCACTCTACCTAACTTTCTATCAGAATTATCAACATCCGTATTGTCACTTTCGTTACACGTTATTATATCTTTTGTTCCTCATAAAAAAATAGGAATAACAATTTAGTCGAAACCTTTTTAGATGTAAATAACAGTATCAATAGGAATAACAGAACAAGTCCTTATTTGGCTCGCAAAGCATCGAAACACTGATTAAAACTAAATTATGAAATTAGAAAATCAGATTATCTATTAGAAATCTCAACCTAATAATGTTTTCACTGATTGTACAAAAAAAAGGCAAGATTAAGAAATCAGTAACCTTGAAAAGATGAGAAACAAGAAGAGCAACTTCAATACAACAAGTAAAAACGTTATCAAACAAACTTCTGGAAAAAAACAGAGCAACCAACCCGTAAGTCTGCTGCTTACGATGAAATTTTACCTTCAACAGAGAAACGATGGTACTTGCTTCGATTTTAGGGTAGAGCTGCGACAAAAATAAAGAAATTAGTAACCTTGAAAAGATGAGAAACAAGAAGAGCAACTTCAATACAACAAGTAAAAACGTTATCAAAAAAACCTCTGGAAAAAATAGAGCAACCAACCTGTAAGTCTGCTGCTTGGGATGAAGTTTTACTTTTAACAGAAAAACAATGGTACTAGCTTCGATTTTAGGGCAGAGCTGCGACAAAAATAAAGTTTCAACATTGAGATTAGGGTAGAGAATTTTGACTGGAGAGAGAACAATCTAGGGCAACTTTGTGACCAGCTGTGCTATATTTTTGAGAAGATAGAACGCTCCTTTTCTTTATTTTTCACTTTCAACATAAAAAATTTGGCGCCTATGTTTTTGTTAAAATAACTTTTGTGTTTTATTAATTTAGTATTAAGTTTGAGGGGAATATCTCCAGATCAAATACCATCAATTACCATTTGGACTAGTTATAAATTCTTTCGGGACCAAATTTAATACCTTCGCAATAGACTATACAAATAGGGACTAGAATATAATCTCATCCCAATAGATATACTTTTAGAGAGAAGATTATTAGCCCGTCCCTAAATATTGGTCTTAAATAAGGGTTTTCTTGTAGTGTTCACTGAACATGAAAGATTAACTCTATCCCGTTCACGAATTGAGGTTCAAACATATGAAGCCTAGAGCATCAAAAGGTAAGCTGAGGAACAATAGGCTATTCGTTGAAGAAGTTTGGCAAGCCCGACTAATATCACTCATTTAGTTACTTCAATGGATTTTGGGCAAAAATTTGGGAATGTATAAATAGCCCAAAGGAGAGAGAAATAAGATATAGATCTTAGAATAGAAAATACCAGAGGAGAGTGTCAGAAGAGTACAGAGAAAGAACATTTTACCTTTGAAGAACACTTTTCTAGCTTTTGGAGTTTTTACAACTTGGTGTTTAAATTTGATAAATTGAAGTTGAAACCAAAGTGGGTTTCTTTGAAATTTCTTAATTTCAAGTTACCCATTGCTTCTTTCATGAAAGGTATAGTCTCTTTACTGTTTGTGTTGGTTGGCTAAAACCCCAGATCTATGGGTGCAATTATAGGGTTGGGTGTTGATTTAATGTAGTGGGTAATGTGCTATTCTCTGTTTTATTGTTATTCATACATGAATTTGTCGTAATTGTCATGGGGTTAACTAATGGGTTAAGGGTGACAACTCAATTTCTACTTCTGACCTCTAGTTGATGCTCGAAAGAGATTGATTGGAGTAGGTAATTAGTCTGATACTAGCAATTTAGGTTTGATGTCTGTAAGTTGCTTGAAAATAGAGGTTATGGGTCAGATCTATTTTCCCTTATTCTTGAAAGAGAGAATAGAGTAAGGTATTGGGTTGTTTAGGTTGGAATTTAGATGAGACCCAAAAGAGATTCTATGCGTAGATGCTTTGAGATTGAAAGATGATTAGCATCAATGAAGATGACATAGCCTACTCATGAATGTTCATCACTATAGAGCAGCACAATTACCCCTATGTGAGATAAATTTCAAATCCCCGCACCTCTAGATTGCTTGTTAACTCTTGATTTCTTTGATAGTTTAGTTTTATTGTGACATTGATAACCAAAGCTTTATATTAAATTGCTGTAATTATCTACCCAATTGGATTTACTAGTGTAAATGAGCCAATTTAAAGTCCAAATTGCTTAATAGGAATTCTCCATGATATACCATTCTTTAGGGGATTCGACCTCAACTCTTTGTTGGTTTTTGTATTGACTAATATCGTTCTACCTTTTAATTGGTTTTAAGAGGACATTTGAGCATTATCAAAAATGGTGCCACTGCCGGGGACTAATGGTTGAGAATTCTAATTGACAAATTAGATTATATATTTGTTCATTTGTAGTAGATTTTTTTTGGTGTTGTTGTTTACTGATTTGTAGGTTTATGCAGTGAGTGACCACGTAAGTGACAATGATAGTTACTATGGTCAAAACAACAACATGGGTTATTTGAATTATATGCACATGAATGGTATTCAAACCACGAGAGCAATATGTATTCATCTTACAATTGGGAGGGTTGTGTTTCACATCACTCGAACAATGATACCATTACTCCAGACCAAAAGAAATTTTGGGGGTCTTGCTCATGAGGATCCACATGAACACCTTAGAAATTTCATGGAGGTATGTGGACCCTTTGTGTTCAATAATATCTCTAAAGAGTCTATAAGGTTGAGGTTATCCTATTCTCTTTTGATGATTCCGAGATTTGGACTCATTCAGGGCTTTATTTATATATATTTAGTGCACATAAATGCTTATTTTGTGCCAATAACTGATAAAACCCTTGATTTCTAGGTATATGGATTGAGGAACAAAGTAAGGACACTCATTTGCAAAAAGGAACAAAGCGAGCTGAAAGAATGAAGAAATACAAGTTTGGTGATCGCCAAGACTACTTGGCGAGTCGCCGAATGTCTACTTGACCGCCCAAAGTTCCAGTGTGCCAAGCCCTGAGGGAAGAAATCATGTGGGTATTGGAAAGGAGCAGTCGGTGGATCGCCGAGTAGTTTCGCATTGCAGTACTGGATCACCCAAAGATATAGACTTTGAGGATGCTGATTACCAAGGCAGAAGGGCGATGGATGTGACCAAACGGTGGCTCACCGAATGAATCGGCGAGCATTACTTACTTCGCCAAGTGAGTCTTCGCAGTTCATTTTTGGCAACTATAAATACATTTTTGAAAATTTAGTTTACTATATAATATCATAATATCTTAATTGTAGTTGATATTCTTAACACTAAGACAAGTTTTCTATAGTTTTGATAATATTTAAGGACGCGTCTTCGATCTACGACATTGACCTATGGATTGTAGATTGATATATAGTCCGTATGTCCCTTCGGTGGCTCAGGACTTGGGCAATTTTCGAATCTCCACTTCTCTGAATCAATTGACCGATCCATAGTACGGACCGTGGATCCTCCTCTGTAGCTCCATACTTAGAATCTTCAAAATCATGTACTGGAACACCTCTCTGAATGATTTAACGGAACAACAGTACAGCCCGTAGATCGATCTACGGTCCGTGGTTTGCAACCGTGGTTCCACAATAAGTCAAGAATTCCCTGATTTTCCTTCAAGCCTTGCCTGCCCATCTACGGTCACCATCTACGGAGCCTGAATGGACCTACGGTCTGTAGATCACCTCTGTAGATGCCCTTTTCTATACATTCTTCAGTTGTGTCTCTCAGTTTCCACGTCTGAACATATTTCCTGCAAACATGATGAAAATTCATTAAAACCAATACAAACTGGCCCTAGACACACATAACTCTTTAAGTGAAATGTATTAGAAATAGCGTAAACCCACGGTATATCAACCCCCTCAACTTAAATTCGTTGTTTGTCCTCAAGCGATGCACTAAGACTTTAAACGACATTTGTATAGAAGCAAGCAATTCAAGCACAAGCAATCACATGGCTCTCTATTCCGACTCTCTTTTTGGGTGCAAATCTTTTCTCTCAGACTCAACAAGCTAACTTGTGCGGATCAAAACATTACACAGATTGACCGATCAACACACAACATACACTATTTTACTATCACCAAGGTACCAACTTTCCGACAATGTAACTAGTGCCCTTACTTCAACCGAAATCCCTTTTTCACACAATGAATGTGATTTTGAGTACAAGCATTCATTCAACACTCACACTCAGATGTAACTTCAGGTACAATTAGTGTTCAATACTATAGGCTTGCCCTTATTTTGACTGCTTAGACTCTCCAAACTAGTTTCTAGGATCACTATAGGACTTTTTTGTCTTGTAAGGTAGGCTCAGGGTCAGGTGTGGTACATTTGGGTACTCTTTAGTGACTTTCTTCCCTCCTTGCTATTACATTAGGCTTTCTACCTCTTTTTGCCCTATTTTTGACATCCTACCGTTTTACCTTCTTTCCCTTGATTCACTTCAACCATGGATGTGACTTTAGACTTTGTAGCTCTTTATTATTCACTTTCTTGTTTTTCTTGCATTTTATTCTGTTTTTTAGCTTTCAACAAGTCACATCCTTTCCTCTCTTTTCTTTTTCACTTTTCCAACACCAAACTCTTTTCATACCCATTTTTCTTTCGGTTTCCTCTTTCATAGCCACCCTCAACTTATGGATTTTACATTGGTTGAGGTGCACAATACCCAATGCCGGATTAGGGCCAAAATTGAGGTCACTTTTTGCATTATCCACCCTCAACTTAGGATTTTGGCTTAAGTCGAGGTGCACATGTCCAAGGAGGGACCGGGGTCAACACAGTAGATTATGGGAAGGTGAGTTAGGGGGTTAGAAATAAATGGTCTAATTTAGGCTCAAAGCATTTCGATCAAAGGGAGCATTTATTTCATTTGGTTGGATTCTTTTGAGGAAATTTGCGGACTTATCAGAACAAGGGCATATGATCACTTCCTAGCCTCTAAAGTAGATTGTCTTAGCAGGACTAACCGGGCACGTTCTAGATTGGCACAAAAAGTGTTTGAACAGTCAACTATTCTCACACACTCTTGGCGCATAGTTTCATCATCAAATTATCAGATTACCCAGTTTAGGTTTTAGCTTAAGTCATGCCATAAAGTTAGTTCATTATCATGTCATACTCAGAGCAAACACATTCAACTCATTCTAGTCTACAAATTTTAGCACATATCTCAAATTTTGGACGGGTATCATTTTTTTAAAAAGCTTTTGCCATCATGCTTCATTCTTTCTCATGCTTCTAGACATAGAATCCTAACACATGTCGGTTCAACAGAAATGAAGCAGTCTCTTGGGAGAAAAGAACTCAAGCAAGAAAACCCAGGAGAGGATTATGAGTTGGGTTACTCAGACTTAACCCTATCACTCACAATCTATTTACCCCACCCCAACAAAAAATAGGCGCAATTGTCCCCAATGCAAACAAAAACAGTAAAAAGTAATGGATTAGGTGAAGCAAACTTGTGGCGCATAGCGCCGATGACTATCAACAAGCGGGTGGGTCCGATTTCCCGGAGCCCGTTGGAACAACACTTGGGTCATCCTCAGTAGTGCCCACATCATCTATCCTAGCACCCTCAGTAGTGTTATCAATCACTCTAACCGCACCATCAGTGGTGCTCACATCATCCCTCTCAACAGTCGGAACCTCTAGAACATGCACAAAACTCGATGCCCCATCAATACTCTCACGCACCCTCTGCTATTGAAAATCCTCATCCACTATAGATGATTTTGAGCCTGCTCATTCTGGTGGTGCTCTCGCTTCTTTGCTCTAGCATCATCAGTAGTGTCCGAAATGTGACTGGAGCGAGGCCTCTTTCCACGAGCACGGGTGGGCTCGGACTGTGCATCTATATCCTCTTTGAATAGAGCATCGAGTACTGTATCATCAGCCAATGCAATAGGTGCAAACTCTGGTTCAACTGTGGGCGTAGCAAGGATGGAATCAATGTCGGCCCGGAGACTGTCCAACTCAGTCCGAAAGGAGGAAAAATTTGTGACGGGGGCTGGCCGTGCTAGTACTCTCAACTCGAAGGCATACAGGCGCTTATGAACAGCCTGAACCTTTTGATCCACCGTGGTTGCCATCCTCTTCTCCATCCTAGCCTCAGACTCTGCAATGGACTTCTGCATCCATGGCTTCACATGGTGAAGCAGTGTGGCCATCTACGCCTCCAATTTCTGAACTCGAGCTAATTGCACAACAGAAGCTCCAGAAAATAGGGTGGCTCTAGATGAGCTGGGGGCCTGACTAGCGTCCTGAGATGAGGAGGCCGGGGCATCATCAGTGTGGGCTGAAGTGGCAAGATCATCACCTTGCATCTTCTCCACATCATCTACTAAGTCTGCACCTAATGGCGGCACCGCAATCTGTGGACCACGTCGCGGGGCAGCTACATTGGCCTCATCTCGAATCAGGCTTATATCCAGGGTTTGCGATGCTTGAATCAATTTATCATTGGTACTCCAGAGTCCATGCATAGCTGAAAAATAAGACAAGGAAACGGGTAAGTGGTAGAGGTCTTGAAAGCCCTCTCATGAATCTCTGCTAATAACATGCAGGCAAATTTGATCTCGAGCCCCGCTACCAATGCCGCAACCATAACCGCTATATCCCATGTAAGCACATTGTCAGCCTTAGTAGGTAACACTTTGTTCTGTACCAGTAACCAAAAGAACTTGGCCACTAAATTCAAGGTGGCCTTCTGAATACCTAAATGTGGTGCGGCGACCCATACCACACGCTCTCCATCCACAGCAATGTACCTGGCCAGCCAAAGTGTTGAGTGCCCAAGTGTGATCCGGGCAAGGGCCGTAAAGGAATCAACTGATGGTGGTATGTGACATGTCCACCGAAAAACCTCGGACCATAGTAGAAGTGAAAGGGTCCTAGGCTGTGGGCTTGGACCTCTTGTAATTTGAACCTCGGAGAGTGGCAGCATAGGAGGAATACAACTCTCGTACCATTTCCTAGCAATAAGTCCCGAGGTCTCGAGCAATCTAATCACACTTGTGAAGCTGAAAAAGCTGGTGGATGTCGGGAATAGTGTGTAACCTCCCCGTGAAGACTCTGCGCTCTTCAGTAATAAGTCGGGCCATCTTCTCTTTCCCATTCCACATTCTAGCATCCCGGTAGATTTGCCATTTCCCCTCAAAACACCATCTATTTGGCTCTTTGGCCACCAGTTCAGGGTCATAGTTTCGTGGCACCGGGACTTTTCCCGAACTAGTAGCCTCATCAGACGGGGTAGCTTGTCCTGGTGAACTTGAGCCGGTGGTGGAACCCGAGGTAGACCCTGCAATAGAATTTGACTCAGAACCGAAAGTAGGCCTAGTCGGTGACCCGATCAATGTGTCCTCCTCATCATACTGGAAGGTAGTGACTACATCGTGGAGCACCTTCTTGGACTAATTCCGAGTAGCCCGGGGTGCTGAGGGTGGTGTCCTCCCAGTGGTGGGGACATAATCAGGGTCTTTCTCCACCTCTGGATCGTTGTAAATCAGTTTGCGAGAATGTGCCGTTGATTTGGACCTACCCTTAGTGGCTATCGCTTTCTTGGGAGCCATTGTACATGTGGAGGAATTGTTAATACCAAAATAAACCCAAAACACACTCGAGAAAATTTTAGAACTAAGGACGAACAAAAATGAAATAATTTTTTTTTTAGACAGTGGCTTCAGTGGCCACCTACGGTGGGCATCTACAGTCCGTAGGTTGACCTACTGTCCATGGATCCCTTCCGTAAATCAGAGGTCCCAAAAAGTTGGGCTTTGATGGGAACCACAGATGCGCAGAACGGTCCGTAGATGTAGATTGATCTACGGACCATAGTCCACCTCCGTGGATCCATAATTAGTGGAATTTCCATGTGCCCCTATCCACACACCTGATCTACGGTCCGTAGACGGGGTTTCGTGGTTTGAGTATGTGCCAGGTATCAGACATACTTTAATTTGAAGCCCAATTTAACCAAATTCAACAATATCCTAGTCTAATCATGCATTTCAACACAAATTATGCTAGTTCGTCATTTTAAGGGTTCCCATTATTCCATTTTCAACTGATATTGCATACAAGACTAGGAATCCTAGGTCAAAACTCGCATTTAGACTCTTATTTTGCTGATTTTATACATTGTAACAACACACAATCACGATCTATCGTCCCAAGGGTGATTCTAGTCTATTTTAGCATGCAATTTCATCAAATATTAACCCAGGGTCAACACCCATTTCCTGATTCTCTATACTCAACAGTGAATCGAAATTCAAAGTAAAGGGAAAGTCGATTACCTTACAAGCAGTGGAAATGGGGTGATTGTGTGACGACTCTACGCTTCCACTACTACTAAATCACCTTTTTGCACCGAACCCGGACACCGGACCTCTTGATTAAATAGGGAATGAGTGGGTTTGGGAGAGAAAAAGTGATTGGGAATATGGGGGAAGAATGTGGAGTGAGTTATGGGGAAGTTATGGTAAAATGGAGGGATTTTAGTGATTGAGAGTGTTTAGAAACGGTTAGGAGGGAAAATGGGGGAAATGGGAAGTGATTTGAACAAGAGGGCATTTATTTTAAATGAAGTCCAGGTCGTGTCGGGCAGGATAGGGTTTGAACCCACGACACCACGTCTACGGTCTGTGGGTCGATCTACGGTCCGTAGATGGGGACCGTAGATCACATTCAGACTTAGAAAGTTCAGAATACTTACCTGCGATCTACGGACACCATTCACGGTCCGTGGAATAAACCATGAACCGTCGATGGGATCCATAGACCTCTGCACCAGACCTTTTTCTGCAGATTTTACCTTGCGCTCCTGCACATGTAGCAACCATTAGGCCTTTCTTTTTACATTTTCTCGACACTTTTTAGACACGGACCTTATGTTATATCTAGTCAATAGTAAAACAAAAAAATAAAACACCTATCTAAATGAGTACAGAGAGGCAAATAAACAAAGAAAACTACTACTTGGAAAAGAAGAACCTATTGTTGGCTAGATTTTACATCTTGGCTTGCCTCCCAAGCAACGCTTTATTTAACGTCGCGGCATGATGCATGCCTCTTGATTATTCAGACTTCATCAAGATAGTAGGCCTCAACAACTTTTTCCACACTTTCCACGTTTCACAGATAGATCTTGATTCTCTTCCCGTTTACCATGAACTTTGTTCCTTCACTGTTTTCAAGCTCAACTGCTCTATGGGGGAGCACTTTTGTGAGCAAAAATGGCCCGGTCCATTTGGACTTGAGTTTTCCCAGAAACAAACGCAACCTAGAGTTGAATAGAAGCACAAGATCACCTATAACAAATTCTCTTTATACAAGGATGAACTTTCATAAGCTTTTAGGTGAAACTCATCAAGCATATTCAAGTCATTCATTGTCTTCGCCAAAATCTGTTTGATCTCTCTGTTGGATACTTCAACTTGCCCACTAGTCTGCGGATGGTAAAGAGTGGCTACATTGTGGAGGACACCATATTTCCCAAGTAGCGCCTTGACGACTTATTACAAAAGTGGGAATCTCCATCACTGATAATCACCCTTGATGTACCAAATCTGGAGAAGATATTCTTTTTCAAGAATGCGGTGACACTTTTACCTTCATTGTTGGGGAGTGCAACTGCTTCCACCCACTTCGACACATAACCAACCTCAACAAGAATATACTTCATCCCATGTGAACTCACAAATGAACCCATAAAATCAATGCCCCATACATCAAACAACTCTACCACCAATATAGGATTCATAGGAAGCTCTTGCCTCTTTGAAATCCCTTTTTCTCTTTGGCAACAGTCACTAGACTTGGCAAAATAATGAGCATCTTAGTGGATGGTTGGCCAGTAGTACCCATACTGAAAGATCTTATGCAAAATGCCAATACCACTATGATGCACACCAACAGGCGATGAATGGCACGCCTCAAGTACACTCAATATCTCAACCTCGGGCACACAGCGACGAATAATCCCATCAGCACAACTCCGATACAAGTAAGGCTTATCCCAAAAGAATTTCTTTACATCATGCATAAACTTTTTCCTTTGGTGAAAAGACAAATCCGGGGGCACCAAATCGCTTTCCAAATAATTAGCAAAGTCTACGAACCAAGGAATCAGATCATGAGAAGCAGCTTATACATGTTCATCTGGAAAAGCATCATTATTTTAGCCCTATCACCAAGCTTTAGCATAGCCTCTTCCTCTAATCTGGCGAGGTCTAACATGTGCACTCGTTAAAAAGATTTCTAAATGAAAGAATTATCAATGCATGCAACAACACTATTCAAGAATTACTTAGTTACTATTCATACTTTGTTAATCGCATATGGTTCCCACAACCCTAGTTTTGGATTTAGTTACTCATATTAACAAGAACACATTTCATATTTTTAGAAGAAGAAATCATGAACTTACGTAATGAGAATGATAAACCCAGAATTTCAACTTCAATTTCCAAACCAAAATCTTCAAAACGAACTTAGGAGATCAAGAATTGCTAAAGTTGCAAGTTAATCTCCAAAATCAAGAACTAGAATAAAAGTAATAATGTCTAACCCCAAATAAAGAGGTTTAGATGCCCTATATATACAAAAACCAGTCTTAACTAAAAAGGAAATGAAATAAGGAAATAAAGTTTCAGGATGCGTCTTTGATCTACGACATTGACCTACAGACCGTGGATTGATCTAAGGTCCGTAGGTCCCTTCCGTGGCTTCAGACTTAAGCAATTTTCCTGTCTTAAAAATCTCCACTTCTCTGAATCAATCTATGGTCCGTGGATCCTCCTCCGTAGCTCCGTACTTAGAATCTTCAAAATCAGGTACCAGAACCCCTCTCTGAATGATTTGACGGAACAACAGTATGGAGCGTAGGTCGATCTACGTTCCGTGGTTTGCAACTGTGGTTCCACACTTAATCAAGAATTCCTTGATTTTCCTTCAACCCTTACCTGCCCATCTACGGTCACCATCTATGGAGCGTGAATGGACCTATGGTCCGTAGATCACCTCCGTAGATGTCCTTTCTTTACATCCTTCAGTTGTGTCTCTCATTTTCCACGTCTTAACATATTTCCTGCAAACATGATAAAAATGCATTAAAACCAATACAAAATATCCCTAGACACACATAACTCTTTAAGTGAAATGTATTAGAAATACCGTAAACCCACGGTATATCAGGTACCTCCTAGATGTAACATGGCACATAGAATCCCGAAGGACCCCATATAAGCCAATTAGCATATCACAACATAAGGTAATACAAAAGTAAGGAAATTTAAAACATTTTTCAATACAATCAAGGTTTCATAAAACAAAGCAGAAGTCTATTATACTTTTCTCAAACCATCTAATACTTAAAAAGAGTTAGGGATACAGCCCATACAAAAGTCTAAACATAAAAGAAAGACAGAAAAAGGAAAGGGTGATCAAGTCCTCGATGCTATGAGGACTCAACAAAACTTCTCTTCTTGATCTACTATGAACCTATCCACGAGGATGGAAGTCAGTATCACCGAGCCCTACATTTGATAAGAATGTTGGCAAAAGTATGTGTTAGTACAATAATGCAATAAATATGATGGCTAGAATAAATCATCAACCTAAGCATATAAGAGACATTAGTCAACATAAGACATAAACCATAATCATAAGAGACAATAACATAAGTCAAGAGCATAAGAGACATCATAATAAGAAATAGGCTATAAGCATAAGAGATAACAACATAGTCATAGGCATAATCAATGCATCTAGTTTGACATAACATAAAAGAAACACTACATAAGTCACCTAAAGGCAAGCTTGTCCAATGCATGGATAAGACCCCATAATCCCACCCATTCTAAGCAAGTAACTTTAGGTCCTTATTCATATCTATCATCTTTTGATCTCATACTTAGCTTATGTCTCATAGACAATGGAACATTCACATTTAGTCACACATGTATTGGAAGGGCCTCTCAAGCTACAATCCAAACTAAGCATACATCATAACCATAAGTCATAAACACATTAATTACATAGACCATCATAACATAAGAGAGCATACCATGAACACCCTCAAAGCATACTTGTACAATGCATGAATACGACCCCATAATCCTACCCATGCTAAGTAGAGCTTATTGAGAAACCATAGTTCATAATTCATATTCTTACTGTGGGAATTAGCCTTAACCAACATAGACCATCTGAGCTTAACATGGAATCCGGTGTCTACCCCACATCGAAAAGGGGTTGCTCTACTTGCCTAAGGTAGAGCCATATTCTTAGCTTAGATGGATCTATTATCTACGTAACCTACGAGGGCACCTAGTTTATGGGATAAGATGATTGTTACTAGAAACCCGGACTCAACTAAGGTAGAAGGTTTCCATCTCATGAGATAAATACTTTGGGAACCCGGACTCAACTAAGGTAGAAGGAACCCATTTGGAAAGCCAGACTCAACTAGTGTAAAAGCTTTCATTGCAAAGCCGGACTCAACTAGCATAAAAGCTTCCATCTCATTGAGTTCATATTGAGTCTTGACTTAAGTTCATATTTATGGAAGAATGTGTTAAAAGTCAATCCAACATAACTCATACTATAGCTCATTATATCATGCGTAAGAATAATTTTTCACCGTCCATGTCTTCATATAGATTCATTAGGTGAGAATAGTCTTCTAACCTTAGAATCATCATATTGTGAGAAAACCATTCACATCGTATCATATTCATACATAGGTGTGTATATGAGAATAACCTCTCAACCACACAACAACTAAATCATGAGCATCTTCACTTTACTCTCAAAGTGCTCTTAAAGCATGTGCATAACCTTCATAAAACATGCATAATATCATGTCTTCCCCTTTCAAGATCAAAGCTCATATCAAATCAACATCTCTAGAATAACAACATTAGACATGGAAATAATCATAATTCAAGTCACTACACCATTTTAGGCATAAGGCCACACTAAATCTGGACAACGCTTGTAAAGTGTTGCCTAAAATATTTTTAGCAACGCTTTTAAAGCATAGCCTTAGTTTTGGCCTTTTGACTATGATAATATTGTCAATACTTATAAAGCGTACCGTTTAACGGTATAGGCTACACTTTATAAGTGTTGCCAAATCATTACATAATTAGCAACACTTATTTACACATATGATTACACTTTTGAAGTGTGCTATTTTTATAATTCTAAAAGCAACACTTGATAAGTATGGCCTTATAATTATCTTAAAAATTTTCACCAAAATATTGTATTACCTCCCATATATTCAACTCTCCCTCCAATTTCTAATTGGCCAAAAAAAAAACACTCTATACAAACATAAAAACGTTTTTTCCCCAAACCAAAATTTGTGCTGCTCTTTGCCAAAAGCACTACTCAAAAATTAAACCATAAACCCTAGTTATTCTCCTTCTCAATTTCACCCAAAAATTCTCCAGTTTCCTTATCAATGGCATGTGGCGATTTCCCTAATCCTTCTTCACCTTTGTCCTAGAGACGAGAGAAACAATTCGAAGGATTTTGAATTTAGAGGAATCGGAGAATCTACGAGAAGTGGCGATGAAGATAGATTCAGTCACACGGTGAATATGTCAGCCTTCTTCTCGTCTGGGCTTGTCAAGGTAACATACTATGTTAGAGTTATCTGTTTCCTCAACGCCAAATGTTTCGTACAAAAAATAAAGGTTTACTTTGTGGGTGGGGGTTCTAGCTCAAGAGTTATGTGGCTGTATTGAAAGTTGAGTTTATGATGTCAGTTGTTCTTTTGGTCCCTTCTTTTAACAGTACCTCTACCCTGGTTTATTTGGACCCCTGTCTTTTGAGATATATGTAAATCATTTCAAGCTTGTGGATGCTTTCATGGACATGGAATTGTTGAGTTGTTACATTAATCCTAGATTGTTGATAACACACTTGGTTTTTGCCACTTTGAATTTTCTCTGAACAAAAGAAACAGAAGATCAGAAATTTGCTGTGAGGCTTCTAGATTTGTGTTCAAATTACAATTTCCCCTGTTAAAATAGGCTTTTCCCACATCAAGATGTGCACATTACTTGTTTAATTTTCCGAACATGGGACACAAGTCTGCAGGTTCAGTTATGCCCTAATTATTTTTGTACTTTTGTACCTTGTGGTCAATGGAGCATGAAAAAAATCTTAAGAATGAATTGATTGTCATGTTTTTCTTTGAATTTATCTGATATTTGATTTATCTAATGGCGTACTGATGAAAGTGCCTTCTCTTGATTGGGAAAAATCCTTTCAAGGAACATATTTGCATCATAAGAAAATCAAGGCTGCCCAAGGTATCAAGATAACCTCCCAGGTATTATTCACTACTTGTAAATCTGTGAGCTCATTTTTGGTTAGTCTTAGGATCAAGCTTAGGAAGTTTATTGGGTAGGAAACTTAATGCAGAGAGTCAGAAGTGCATTTTATTTTGACTGATCTGTTGTTAGAAAGTGTATGTATTTTGAATCTTAGATTAGTTTGTTGTTAAAATCAGATGATGCTATGTTTGGGTTCCTGATTTCCTTTTAATTAAAAATAAAATTAGCATTAGTTTTTCTAGGATCAATCAAGCAAAGTAGAGTGTCATCTACTGGATATAACTTTTGAGTCCTGATTACTGTTGGAAGTCAAATAACTTTTCATAAAGATTTGGAGGAAGCTTCGTAATTGCACGAAAAATAATAAGTGGAGGAGCTATCTCTTTGCACGTACATCTCTTTCCTTTTTCTATTTTTTCTTGTCAGGAAACCAACCAATGCACTTGATGTCTCATGTTCAACAAATATGGTGAAATTTGTGCAAGAGCATTGGAAGGTTATTCTAATTTGGGAACATATAGTCTCTTCTTTTCTTTTTGTTCTATTCATGATGTCCCTGAGCATATCAATTTTGTTCAGAATTTCTGATTTCCTAAGTCTGATATTTTGTGGTACCTTTGAGAAAAAATTTGTTGGAATAGCTGTACAAATACCGTCCTATTTTGACTTGGAATAGTTGTAAGAAATCCAATGGTTGTTCTTGTGTAGTTTGTTACTTCAGTGAAATTTGACTTGGAAGTTCAACTAACGAGCCATAACCTTTCAGTCCATTGCATGGGTGTATTGGCATTTTCTTCTACTGATGTGTGATGCTTTCACTATTTACTATATGGCTATTGATTTAGTGGTGGTTTTCCATGAATAAGTGAGACTGAGAGCTTTCTCCTTCCCCCCCCCCCTTGGTTCTTTCTATTCTTGTTCAAGGCTTTGAGCATGCGATTGCTGGCACTAGTCTATATGTTGTGGGGCCTGCTGATGATGTGGAAGACATCAAAGAAGCAGCTATGGAAGATATGAAGTCAGTGATGAGCAGGATCGACAAAACTGGAGAGGGAGTATATGTTCAAGCAACTACACTTGGATCATTAGAAGCTTTGCTGGAATTTTTGAAGACCCCAGGAGTAAGCATACCTGTCAGTGGGATTGGCATAGGTCCCGTGCATAAAAAGAATGTCATAAAAGCTAGTGTTATGCTTGAGAAGAAGAAAGAGTATTCAACCATCTTGGCCTTTGATGTTAAAGTGACACAGGGAGCTCGGGAACTTTCAGATGAACTTGGTGTCAAAGTTTTTATGGCTGATATTATATATCACTTATTTGATCAGTTTAAAGCTTACATTGACACTATCAAGGAAGAAAAAAAGAAGGAAGTTGCTGAAGAAGCAGTCCTCCCCTGTGTGCTCAAGATCATACCAAATTGTGTCTTCAAGAAGAAGGATCCAATTGTTCTGGGAGTTGATGTTCTTAAGGGCATTTTCAGGGTATTAACTTTTCTTGTCTACTGTCTCATATTCATTGATCTCATCCACTAGCTTAATTATAAAAAAGGAAAATTAAAGATAATGGAATCTCTGCATTTCATTCGAAAGAACTAGATTTTGTGCACATCAGCAATACAAATAAGAATAGATAATCAATATTTAATGGGTTGTGTTGATATTATAAGATTTTCTCTAATTGCATGTTTTCATTAGGTTGGGGAAAGGGTTCTTGATTACTCACATTGATTTCTTGTTAAATGTGTAACTTCTTTATGTATAACCTTGTTTGAGACAACTCGTCTAACATAAACAAACTTATGGACACTAAATTTTTTTTTGGTTGATAAGGTAAGTTGTTATCAAGAAGATGCCATAGATACAAAATTAGATGTGCTAGCTCCTATACACGATGCTATGAAAGGGTCGGGGAGCTAGCCAAACACCAAAAAGGGAATAACCATCTTAAGGGCCAGTCTAATGTAAGGGAGCTCACAAAATCTGGAAAAACAACTTTAGCAAATGGTTTAGAGTTGACACTACATCAAAACATTTTGTTGTTTCAGCTTTCTAAAGGCTCCAGCTCTCAACAACATCCATTTGAGGTTGTGTTTTTAAGCTTTTACATTGGTGATATATAAACATATATGCTTGTGTTTTTATTTGCGCACAAAGATTGAGGAGCTTGAATTGAAGAAGAAGCAACAAGAAACCAAAGCTATTGAAACTTCAAGGAAAGCTATTCCATCAATGGTATTTATTTCCAAAAGACAAAAGTATGTCATTTGAGTGGTTTCCAAATTAATACTTAACCCGTTTGGTAATTATACTTCATGTTCTGTTTTTGTGGCAGGAAAAGTGCAAGAAACAATTAATGATAGCCAATTCAGATTTCATGGAAAAAATGGAGGTATTCTAATTAATCAACCTATATGTATGTTATTGCCTTGCATGTGGAATTAGATGCAACTCACACTTCCATAGTTTATATTATGTTGTAACTCACATTTGAGATACCGAACTCAATCATTTCTGATGTCTGTAATCTAATCCATCAAAATGCACTATTCCCATCTATGGTTCTCTAAGTTGTTATTTCTGGTTAGTGTGAAATGGAAAGGGAGAGGTGGGGCTTAATTATGTTTGATTAGTGAGGAAGTAGAGAGATTCATGGTACTGTAGGATATGCATGTTACTGTAGGAGTCGTGATATTTTTAGTATTAGTAATTTCTGTCGACTGTTAAACGTTAATTTGGTGATGAATACAGGATAAGTTTCTGAACCTGGTGTCTAAACTGGAAGAAAAAGATAAGGCGATCACATTATTTATGTTGTCGGCTGAATAATTTGTTGAAGTTAAGAAAAAGGAAGTGGAACAAGGAAGTGAGAAATAGGGAGTGCAAGCAGTAGATGTAGCAATGGAGAGTTCAAATGATCAGAGAAATGAGCTAACAACAATTAACCCCAGAAAAGCAAAAAATACTCCCCCAGCAGCTGAGGGAAAAGATGCCAAGATACAAAGGCTTAAGAGTGGCTTCAGACTGTGAAAACCCCAGGGTAGTTTCCTTTGGCTAAACATGGTCCGCAAGAGTAATGGTTGAACATGTCCCCTCAGGTTCTGGTCCAGGTTGAAGATCTTTATATGGTCCAAACACCACCCTCAGTCTCTTCTTCTACTGCCATAGCTCCTCCTTCATTGCTTCTTTACACTAATAATTTTCATAACAACAACCTAGCATCCCCTGTCAAGCCTGTCCCTGAAAGACGAACAGTCACTGCTACTGTCTCCACCATATCTAGTGAAACTTGCTATGAAGTTGGGGATAACATGATGAACTAGTCAACTGGAAACAAGACAACTACTCTCATCAAATTAAATGATGTCCCTCATAACGTTGGTGAAGGATTTCTCCAAGCCCTAATATCAAGACAAACTATAACCACAACAACTACCGTCATACCTCATGTGAGTATCATGCATCCTATCTCCAGATCTCTCTCAGTTTGCACTCAATCTAATTAACTATTTATGTTCTTGATAATTGAATGCCACTTTAATTCTCTGTGTATGTTACTAAAGGCATTCTCCTCTCCGGTGAAGGGAGTCAAGATGAGTAAAGCACAGCAATCTTCAGGGGATGACAGGGCTAGCCATGTTAGCATCAGTAGGAAGGAGTACGGTCATCAACAAGTAAGAAAATGTTGTTCTTCTTCTGCCATATCATTGCCCCAGGGAGCTGCAAGTTGGTTAGTTCTGGCTATTCCAAGAAACATTGCCTCAGATGAGTCCATCATTTAGGGGAACTAAATAGAGTACTAGTAGTAGTAACTAAGACTATTAGGTCCTTGTTTCTAAGCATAATTTGAAGATGTTTTTTTTTTGCCTCAATCGAATTGCTTTTCCAGTGGATGTTTGCTTACCTTCTAATGGTATCGATAGGAATCTATATCACACGATAAGTGCATGTTTAATTCTCGGTATATTCGTGTTCCTTATCCCACGTAATAGAAAAATTGATCTGATGTTTTTTTCTTTTCATAGTTGCTGCTGAGCCTATGGAAACTCATTTTTGTTGTACTCCTTGTGATAAAACTTATGGATTGAGAACATTTGCAGGATGCGTGGAACATATTATAGATACCATAAGAAGGTAACCAATTTACTGTATATTAAGTTTGCTTGGTTGCTTGATCCGCCCTCTCCATTTTATCTTTAACTGAAACTTGATTTACTAGCGAAAGAAAATAATAAACTGATTGTGTTTCTGTAACTTGAACAGCCTCCTTCCAACCATCCTGACACCCTCCTTCCAACCCTCCAATAACTTCAACAACCTCATCCAAACAATTAACAAGGGGGTTCTTGGGTAGGGGAGTAGTAGAGTCAATACCTGTGATCCTTTTCCTTTGATTTTCAGAATTTTTTCTTTTTTTTCCTTGTCGGAATTGTTTGACAATTGGTTGGCTGTGGAAGGTAAGTCAGTGGTTGACTTATTATTAATTTGTGTCTCCATTGTATCCTTATTTTTTGAATTCTGATTTTTAGCTCCTTCTTGATTGTTTGGTTGATCCTGCATAGAAAGATCAATGAAATTATTAGAAGTAGGGAGTGCAGAATTAGTAGTCATACCTGTGTGACGAGTCTGCTGCTGCTGCAATGTTTCCTTAGGAGATTTTGGTCTGTCTATGCTATGTTGAACTGGCCTGTAAGCTTTCCTCTTCTGAGTCTGCCATTCTTCATCAGCTGGCTTGTTGTTATTTCCTTGTTTTTGGTGCTGCTGGTATTGTGAACTGTTGTTTCCATCCTCTCTATTTGTGTATTGCATTTGCAGGTTTCTGGAATCTTGTTTGCCTTGTTCCCCTTTGTTTTTGTTCTTCCTATCAGCCTCCAACTCTTTTCTTTTTTTAAATTCGTCATCTCTTTGCTTAATAGTACTGACATGTAACAAGGGTCCTTGGTGTTTACAATACATGCAGTAATCCGAAATATGCTCATATTCAATAGTTTGCCACCTCCCTAAGTTAAGATCTTCTTCATTCAACCCCATCCACACATGAGGAGGTCTCTCTTTGGTAAGATCAATTGGACTTTGACCCTAGCAACACTTCCTCTAGTTTTTTATATAGAAGCAGTGTCCAAGTACAAAACTTTGCCAATAGGACTCAGAAGGGCTGACAAGATGTCCTTGTGATAAATGCCAAGGTAGCTCCGGTAGAGAAATCCAAATAGGGATTATAGGTGTTTCCCCCTCAGGCCTAAAAGTCGAGTCCACTTTTGAATTGGTTGGCTTACAGTGAATACTCTCCAATTATGCACTTCCACATCTTTATTGTTATGAATTGGTTTAGCTTACTGTGAATTTAAGCATATTAAATACATGATTTATTTCACTAATTTATAATTTTATTTTGAATGTGCAGGAAAATGCCGGTAATTGAATTGGAATTGTGGCCAGAAGTAAAACTTGATCTATTGTAGTGAACGATGAATAGTTTTTGTAGTACTATTGCCATATATTTTTGAATGCATTTGGTGTTGTGGAGTTTATTGATAGTAGATATCTTTAAGCAATCACTTTCTAAGTATTGGTTGTACAAGACATATTTCTCGAAGTTTATTTGAAATATATAGCTTCGATTTAATTATTAGTTAATTTTGTACTTTAGGTCACTTGTGTATTTAATTATGTGATTATTGAATATATGCAAATAAAAATTATTATTCTTAAAAATAGAAAATTGTGGCTACAAAATTCTACACAACATTGCCACACTTCAAAAGTGTTGTCGTAGGACGTCCAATGTTATCTTGTACATAAGAAAAGTTACACTTATAAGTGTTGATCTAGATGAGATATAAAAGGAAACACTTTTTAAGTGTGACCAATAACTAAGCAAAGGCCACACTTTTAAGTGTAGTATAATCAAACAAAAGGTGTTGCTAATGAATTACTACAAAGCGTGCCCTTTATACCTCTTTGGCCACGCTTTTTAAGTGTAGCTGCTATGGCGACATTTCAAAAGCGTGGCCTAATGTCAAAGGTTACGCGATGGCGACATTTAAAAAGTGTTGCCTAATGTCAAAGGTTACGCTTCTTTAGGCCACCCCCTAAAAAGCGTTGCTTAAAGTCCAAAAGTGTAGCCTTTTATCAAAGGCCACACTTTTTGCTAGTTTAGGCTACACTTTACTGGGGTGGCCGTAGGCCTAAAATGGTGTAGTGAGTAGTTCAATTACTATAAGCATAATCTCATACTTCACCTCCTTGAGGTTCAAAACTTATTTTCAATCATCACACCTAAGGTTCAAGCTCTAGACATGGATATCATCCTAACTCATATCATTTCAGGAAATCAAACATATATGAGGTAGATTAGGTGGGTAAGGTCCTTTTACAACAACTCTATGTAATAATTAATCTACCATCATCATATAAGCTTCACTATCAAAGCCTTGACATTAATAATTCAACATGTTAGCTTTTACCCTCAAGGCCCTAAAAATCACATTCATACTACAAGCCTTACTCTCAAGAAATACCTCACACGGTCATCATGTATGCCTAATTCTCAAGACAATTTAACCACATGCTTCATTCTTAAGCAATTCTAATCATATATCATCATATAATCTCAATCTCAACACTACTAATCACGATTCATCAAATAGTCACTAATCTAATCAATTCATATGTATAATCTTTACTTTTAATCAATTAATATCTAGGTGCTCTAATCTCAAGAAATTCCTAAAGTAATTCATCAATCTTAGAAGGTCACATCTAAGCCCTCAATTTCCACTTTCATGGCATAAAACCAAACTATATCAATTTCACCCTAGAATCCTAGGTTGATCAAGAATACATGTATAATCCTACTAAAAACATGTAATTACATCATAACCAATCATAAACAACCATTATCCACTCAATTGGATCAACATACAACAATACCCACAATATAGGCAGGAAACCTAACTAGAATTGGGGAATCAACTTCACAATTGGGGGAAACATGGGGGTTTCATGGATGAAAGGGATCCATCAATGAATAAGCCATCATACCTTGATTACGAATCCTAGAAAGCTTGAAGCAATGGAGTCTATACATAGCTTGACCCTCTTCTTCTTCTTCTTCTTCTTCTTCTTTGAGTTTTCTAGAGAGAGAAATATTTGAGAGGATGAACTTGTGGTTTTAATTTGTGTTTTGGAAATAAATGACTTAATTGGGTAGTTTGAAGGGTTAAAATAGCTTATATAGGTGTACTAAGACTATACAAAATGACCTCACTTAAAGATAACTTAAAAAGGAATTTCCCAAATTACTCTTCACTAGGCAACCTGCTCTCAGGCACCACAGCTAGCTCCACGAGTCGTGGTCCCTTCCACGAGCCATGGTCCTGTCGGTGGTCCTTGGGCAGTGGCTAAGCCATGGTGTCTTCGCCTCCAACACTCGAAGGCATCTTCACGAGCCTTCCCATGAGCCCTGGTCTTCACCGTTGGTCGTGAAATGGCTCGTGATGATGAGCCATTCTTGGGCAGCTCTAGGTAGCTGCTGCCTTAGCCACCACGAGTTTTGGTGGTAGTTGTGAGGTGGGGCAGTTCTTGGCAAGTTTGGGGCACCCTTCGCCCTTGGCTTGGGGCTTGCCCCCTTGCCTTAGGTCTTGTTGTCGTCACTCTTAGCCCTAGTTAGCCTACTAATCTACGGGGTGTTACAATATCTTCCCCTTGGGAACATTCGTCTTCGAATGATGATTCTAAACACCTCTTAAGGAAACGACTCTTGACTAGCAGCCCATCATGCATGTAACACATCTAAATGCACACATCTAAGGAGGAAAACATCAACTCCCACTCATACGTAAACAATGCATCACAAGGAAGTAGGAACTACATCTAACAATCCCTTGTGCATGCATTTTCAACCTTTCTCATATTCGTAGGAGGAACTACCTTTTCCAAACTAAAAGCATGCTCAACACAACATCATGGATTTAAGATGCAATTTACTCTCTAAAGCATACTAAAGCATGTTCGTCATTTCATTTTATGAAGTCAAATAGGTAACTCATACTCAATGCACAACAACGTGAGGAACATAAATCCTGAAAACTCATTTTCTTACTAAACATGAATTTCTCAAAAACATGCATAACATAAGGAAATCATGGAAACACATAAATCACACATGACCCCAAAACATAACACAACTAAGAGGGACTTATCATCTCAAGCTAAAGGAGGAATAGAAGGAAAAAAGATGAGGACATCGGGACATCTCATTGGCCCTTGGCCAGCCAAGTATCACCCTCACCTGAAACCCTCACTAAATGACCACTCCTTAACACTTTCATGGAAGCAACTTCCTTGCTCTTCTATTTCTTCACTTGCCGGTCTAAGATCTCTACCGGTATTTATAAATTAGTGAAATTTTCATTAACTCCCAAATCTTCTTAAGGAATTTATGAATGTCGGATCTCCAACAACCTTCTATTTCCAATAGACATGGAAAACCATATACGCCGGTACTACTCATTAAGCAACTCTCATTCACAAGCAACCTTACCAACTCTACTCATGATCTCATATGAGCCTACAAGATCAGGACTAAACTCCCCAAAACTTACTACACCTCTCAAGGTGAGAATTTCAAGCCAACCCATATCATGAACATCAAAACCACTCAACGACCTTGCTATCTAAGCACACTATCTCTCCCTTGGGAGTTAGCCTATATGGGCTATTCTAGGCATCATTTCTTTAAATTCTAAGGTTGGATCTAGTCATCGCTAAGTTTTCACGTCTATCATACAAGATGGTTCTAAACCATGGTAGATTACACTTCTACCCTTTTTAGAGGGGTCTATTCTCTCAACACATCTAGGCATTACTCAAGCACCCTAATCATCAAATCTATTAACATACCCCAAAACTCATCATGACTAAGTCGGGTTCTACCATCAAATAACTTAACCCGAATGCAACCCATCCATACCAAAGCCAACATCAAAAGTCTATCAAGTCACAAAAAACAAGCAACACTGGAATCTAAATAAGCATAAAACACATACCTGGAGCAACATTTGGAAGACACTCTTGTTCACCTCTAGCTTGGAGAGCATAAAACCTAATTTTCTTTGGAGCATTCGCACCCGAACCACTTGGACTGGATGAATGGTAGGGTTGAGACCTACGATGACTATCCCCTATATTTCTAGCAATCATAGGGCAATGCCTTAGCTTGTGGCCCAACTCACCACAACCGAAACAAACATTGGGACCCACTAGGCATCTACCCACATGTATCCTATCACACCTATCACAAATAGTCCATATGGACTCACTACTTATTCCTTGTTGTTTAGGGTTACACACCCTATATTTGTTAAACCTTAGGGAAACCTAGAAGGACCTTGTCCGGAGAACCTTTCAAGAGAAGAATTATCATCATCAATCCTAAACTTCTTTTTCTTCCTAAACCTTTCTTTAAGTTTACCTTCCTCAATTTGTTGAGCATAAAACAGAAGAAGGGAAATATTCATGTCATGATCAAGCATGGATGTACGACATTCTTTCACTACCAAGTCGGACACACCCGACAAAAACATACTCATTCCCGACCTAGTATCGGACACTAGAATTGGAGCATACTTAGACAATTGGGTGAACCTCAATGCATATTACTTAACACTCATATTACCTTGCCTTAGGATAATTAACTCAAGAACTAAAGCTCCTCTCATCTCTAACGGGAAGAACCTTTCTAGAAAGGCACTCTTGAACCCTTCCCACTCTATGGGACCCATTCCTAACGGTCTAGCCTCTTTCCACTGATTAAACCAAACTTGAGCAACCCCTTTGAGACCTCACCTATATTCTGCCTTCTCCACCGGAGTCACTCCTACAATGTCCAACACCTTAGAGACCTCATCTATAAAATCTTGAGGATCTTTCTCTATCTTTGACCCATAAAATTCCAGAGTTTTTATCCCAACCTGAATCAACATTTGAAAGCCCAACCTAAGTTTCTCATTAGTCACTTTCTCTTTAAAAAGGTCAATTGGAGCTTGAGGAGGAACTTCTTGATCTACATTGTCTTCCTCATTCCTTCTAACATTAGCGCTTGTAGTAGTCATATCCTGAAAACCATCGGGCACGAATTAGGAGAAAGACCTAATAGATTTAAAATATATGACGGAACTTAGAGAAAGAAGAAGTGGAGTTTCCTAAACATCTGATAGCCTCCTATTCATAAATGTGGTGCACTTCACATGTATGAACAAGACTCTACTAGATGTGGTTTGAGACATACTAGAACTATTCTAAACTTTATGCTCTGATTATCGAGTTTGTCACGACCCAGGGGTACTCCTTAGATGTAACACGGTACATAGAACCCCAAAGAACCCCATGTAAGCCACTTAGCATATCACAACATAAGATAATAGAAAAGTATGGAAACTTGAAACATTTTTCAATACAATAAAGGTTACATAAAACGAAGTGGAAGTCTATTACACTTGTCTCAAGCTATCTAATACTTGAAAATAGTTAGGGGCACGGCCCATACAAAAGTCTAAACATAAAATAAAGACATAAAAAAGAAAGGGTGATCAAGTCCTCGATGCTATGAGGACTCACTAAAACTTCTCTTCTTGATCTAGTATGAACCTAGCCACGAGGATGGAAGTCAGTATCGTCGAACCCTACATTTGATAAGAATGAAGGCAAAAGTATGTGTTGGTACAATAATGTACTAAATATGATGGCTAGCATAAATCATCAATATAAGTATATAAGAGACATTAGTCAACATAAGAAATATATCATAATCATAAGACACAATAACATAAGTCAAGAGCATAAGAGACATCATAATAAGAAATAGGCTATAAGAATAAGAGATAACAACATAGTCATAGGCATAATCAATGCATCTAGTTTGACATATCATAAAAGAAACACTACATAAGATCCACTAGAAAGCTTCATTTTCAGCCACTAATTGGTCAAGTAGGTGATGCACCTACTTATGTACATCAAGGAGCTCAAAAGGTCAAACTAGGTGAAGCACTTACTTGCTTTCACTTGGGCTTAAATACTGGGCCGTGTCAGATTTGGCTGCTGGGCTTTCATTTCATTTTGTTTATTTAACATAATTTGGGCCTCAAGTGAGTCCATTAGCATAGGCCCAAATTTGATCTATAAACCTTGGCCTTTTTAACTAGATCCATATAGTTCAAGTAGGTGATGCACCTACTTGGTTCTTTGGACTGGTCAATAAGTCAAAGTAGGTGATGCACCTACTTGTCACCTACTAGTTTAGTTAAGTCAAACAAGCAGTTCACCTATTTTAATCCATTTTCTAATTATTAATATCTTTTTCTTTAACTTAGCACTTAACTTTCAAGTTTAAGCTCAATTACCACATTCCCGTCTCGAGTTTAGATATTTCCGTTGGAGTTATAACTTGCAGTACACATGCTGCAACGTGCAAGGCATCACATCACCTTCCGATCTAGTTTAAACCAACACTAATCATATAAGAAACATGGTCCCTCACCTATACTATAAGGCTATGTCAAGTATCACAAGAACAGAACAAGCATATGCATAATACGGCCTGTTACACCTTAGATTATTTTTATGAGCTATAAATTTTTATGGCATGTGTGTCTTATATTTCTAGATAGCCAACAATGGCTTCATAAGCAATCTTTGTCAGGGTTTTCTTTTTCTACAGACGTCTTATTAAATCATAGTCCATATTTAGTTAAAGATTGACCTTTTTTGATATTATCAAGAATGATGGAGGATCTTGTCCATCTCATATTATACTCTGTTCCATCTTAGTCGTGTGATGTTCTTTGTGATGAACTTCATTCCTTTTATTCATGAAATCTAAGCCATTACATAGCTCTTTTAATTTATTCTGAAGATGGTAATTGTGTTTCCGAAGATTGTCATTTTCTTCTCTTAAAGATGCATCTATCAGAGTTCTCAGTAGGTATTCTTGTTAAAGTTTAAACTATGAATTGATATTTACTTTAATGTGATGAAGGCTTACCTTGCTTTGTTTGTAATCTTCTTCATCATCATCAGAATTTTTTCTAGTCATCAGTGCAATAATCGTTTCTTGTGATTGGCAGGTGTTCCTCTCATCTTCTTATTGTGTTTCAGAAACTAGTGAAAGAAAGTCATATTTATCTATTTCTTCTATTGCAAGTAGCAACTGATTTTTGAATCCTCAATCCTCAAATTTCTCTTCTAATGCGTCCCCCATAGCAGTAAATGCCTTTTCATTGAGATATCAGCTTCTATATTTGTCATTCATCTGTTTTTGGGAATGTACTTCTCATTCTTGGTTTTTTTTGCTTTCTCGAACTATATCTCTTTTTCTCTAGAACCCTTAATCGACAAAACTTGATAAAGTGGTCCAGACTTCCACACTTGTAAAAGACCTGGTCTCTTATATTTTCGATATTTTCTGAGAGTTCCTTTTTAAAATACTTGTCCCCTATTTTACATTCTAGAAAACCTTTTAGTCATTAGCGCGATGTTTTTTCCTCAAAGTCTTCTTGTGTGTTTCCCTTAAGAACCATGTTCTTCTCATTCCTTTTTCCTCCGATTTCCTATTCTTGGTTTTTCTTTAGTTTATATGTCATGATATTTCTTATGAGTTCATCCATCGATAGCTTATTTAGATCAAGTGATTCAGTAATGGCTTCTACGTTGCTTTCCCAAGACTTTAGAAGAACACTCAAAAGTTTTCCGATTGCCTCTCCGTTGAGAATTATTTGTCCTAGTGAGTAGATTTCATTAATAATTGTAGTGAACATGGTATGCATATCTTTGGTTGTTTCAGTTTCTGCCATTCGCAATAGTTTGAATTGTCTGTTCAAATCATCAATTTTAGACTTATTTACATGAATTGTTCCTTCATGCACAGATTGCATAATTTCAAATTTTCTTTTGCACCTTGACATGATGAGATTCCATTGTATTCATATAGACCTATTCCACATATCAAGATCTTTTTGACTTTAACATTATTCTTAAATACTCGTGTAACACCCCGAATTCGAAAGATGGTGAAATAACAAATCTTATAAGTTGCAGGTGCCAGCCATGAGGCCCAACCACAGCCCGTGGGTAGGACCACGGACCGTAGGTGGGGGTGTGTGGACTAGCACCTAAAATTGTCCAAAGTTGATTCAGAGGTCCAGGAACCACGGCCTTACCAACGGATCATCGGATAGACCACAGTTCGTGGTCTAGGATTTGTGGTCTAAGACCCTAATTCTAACTTTCTGACCCTAGCCAATGGACCACCAAGATGGACCGTCGGTTAGACCACTGTCCATCGACCAGGGTCGTGGGTCAGGGTCGGTAGTTCAGTTTTAGGGATAGGTGTGTCTGTTCCTAATTATTTTATATTGATAATACATCATTTTACCTATGTCTAGGACCCCTATATAAGTGATTTTAACCTCTAAATTAGTTCATTCAATTCTTTCTCCTAAAATTCCCAAAGAATCCCAAAGTTCTTCCTCTCCAAATATTTCTCTCTAGAAGTTGAAGAAGAAGGTGAATCTAGGGCTCCAGGTCAAGTATCCATTCTTCAATTGATTGTGGGGTTTTATAACAAGGTATGATAGTTTTATTCATCCATGGAATCCTTTCATCCATGGAGCCCTTAAGAATCCCCAATTGAAAAGGTATAATTTTCCAATTTGAATTAGTGTTGTCTTCTATGTTATGGGTATTGATGGATGTTGATCCAATTGATTGGGTAGTAATTGTTTATGCATTAATTGAGTGGAATACATGTTTTTAGAATGAATTTACATGTACCCATGCTTGACCCATGTTTCTAAGATGAATTTGATATGGATGGGTTTGATCTATGAAAGGAGAATTTGTGGGTTAGATGTATTCATGTAGGATAAAAGAGATACATTATGTATTGCTTGAGATTGAAGCATGTAGTATGATTATGTTATAGATTTCTTTGAAAGTGAAGCATGTATGTTATGAGTTATTGATTATTGATGTAATTGTTATGTAAGGGATAGTTCCCATATGAATTGCTTAAGTATGAATGTGAATGGATTTCTCACATTGAATGATTCTAGGTTGAAAGGATTGCTCACCCAAAATGAATATAAGCTAAAAGACTAAGGAATTGATGAGGCTAGAGGCGATTACCCTTGACCTCCAAATGAGAAGGATATGAGGCGACTACCCATATTCCTTAGAATAGGATAAGGGGTGATCACCCTTATTCTTTCATGTTGAACAAGTGGTGACTCTCCTCATTCCTATTATGATGATTGGACATGGAGGCAAGTACCATGATCCTTATATAATAATGTGGAGGCGAGTACCCGTGTCATGTGATATTGGGACAAGAGGCGAGTACCCTTGATCCCATAAGTTGGACACGGAGGCGAGAACCCATGATCCTTCATGTAAGAAAAGTGGAGACTACCCATAAGCCTTTATAGGAAGGCAAGAGGCGATACCCCATGTATATAAAAGATAAGCTTAAAATGTTCTGATAGGTGATAAGCTTGGATTGTTGCTTGAGATTGCCTTCTATGATGAGTAAGACTAGTAGAGGATTACCCATGTCTTTCCTAAGTATGCTTTGAGGTTACTTCAAGAAGTATTCCTTTTATGTTGATATGATCTATTATATGCATTGATTATGCCTATGACTTATATTGTCTAACTCTTATGTTTATGTTTATGCAAGCGATCATGTCCTCAAAATATTTGAGAATTTTGCCAGCATTTCTCCTATGTTCTTTCATTTTATGTTTTAATCATTATTGTATGGGCTTTGTCCCAATAATATTTGTATTAGATGGTTTTGAGACAATTGTATGAGACTTCCTCTTCATTTTATAAACATTTTGATTGTGTTGAAAATGTTTTTAAGTAATTAATATAAATTATCATAGAGTTACTTGTATTTTGAGATCAAAACGACCAGATATCATTGAAACATTTCAAAATACATTCAAAGTTTAAATGTGGGTAGAAAGTGACATTTCTTTAGTAGTATTTTTACTTCTCAATTTTGTAAGCAAATCTAACCAACAAAGTTTAAAAAAAAATATCAATACAAAAAATGTCACCAATATCCTTTCCTCTTGACGATATGAACATAAATCATGGACACCATTTAAGTACAATTTTTCTCTTAAATATTCATATTTGAAATGTAGTATGTGCATGACACTAACAAGGATTACCATAAATATTTCAATATTTTATCTTTATACACAATCTATCTTTTATAAAATATTATTACTTAATTAATACTTGAGTAAGACTATCATAGAGAGGTAATTTTACAACAACAAAAAAGGTACTTTGTTGTTATAACGAATGATGGCTAAATAGAGGTTTGAGTGTAGGTCAAATATTTAGCTTGACCAATTCTTTATTTATATATATATATATATATTTCAGTAGCATAATTTAATTATAATGTATGAACAACATCACATTTGGTGAATTTTGTTTTCATTTCTTTAAGTTTCAACCTTATCTTTGTAGAATTGTAGTCTTCTCCTTGTTTCTGCCACATACATATCATATAGTTGTTGTCTAATGAAAGAATCTACTATCTTAGAGGAGATGTATCGTGATATAAAATATTAAACCTTTTTAATAATAATAGTTAATAGAAGAATAAAATTCAGTATTTTTTATAGAATCTTTAATTTGATTTAAGATTAATTTATGATCAATCACTATTTTCTTATCTATTTTTATATAGCTAGCAAGGAGTCTATCTTGTGACATAACATTTTCTCAAATTAAAATGAACACAAAATAAGAATAAATTCATACTAAAAAAATTGCATACTCAATATTAACATAAAAAAAAGTTTAAAAAATATATGGAACAATACATAACCAACGAATAAGGAAGACGAAAATATATGTTCATACTATATTCACTATAGTGTTCCATTTGATTCAAATTTGTTGCCACCAAAACTTTACTTGATCCGTTCATTTTTACTTATATATCTATTAAATAAAATTATTTTCATGACTATATTATCATATTATAAGTAAAAGTTAAAATCCATTTTTTAAATAGTGGATTTAAAATCCAAACTAATAATTCAATGGACTATGTTGATGCCCGTTGTTTTAGAAAAATTAGAAAGAAACTCCTCCATGAGGGTAAGAAAATTAAAAATGAAAAAATTATTGTCTTTCCCACAACTTTTCATCACTGTTAATGTAACACCCCAGAAAACATTTTCGAACTAAGACTCGAACCATTCTTCTTAGTGAATGACATTTTATCAAGGAATTAAAAATTTCTTAAGTGTTAAGGTCACTAGATGTAGCACCTAGCGTTCCAAAAAGAATTAAATTGGAAATAGCGAAATCTGAAATTTTGCAAGTTAAGCTAAGTATTAGTTTTGGATCGACTTCAAACGACCATAACTTCTAGATCAAGATGATTTAGGTGTGATACCAGATACCTTAGGGAAGATATTTGAATTATATTACCAACACCACCAAGTTTGCTCAGTTTCGATAGCGTATGAGGGAGATATGTCCATTCGAAATTGGGCTATCTAGATAAGGAAAGTCAAAGCCGGATTTTAGAGGGGTATTTTGGTCTTTTCCTTACCCAATAAGATTTAATTCGCTTTTAGTAATATTTTAGGGGTCTAATCTGATTAGGTTCAGTTTTATAATTCTAGTTTACGCCTAGGGTTTTAGTTGAGAGTTCAAGAAGAGAAAAGAAGAAAAGAGAAGACGAGAAAAGAGAAAGGATCGAAGCATTCATCGAAATTTTTGAGAGTTGTTGCAGATTGTCGCCATGGGTTTGATCCCTAAGAGGTATGTAAGTTTCCATACTGTTGGGTTTGTTCACTCACATGCCAAACATATTATTTTCAGCAAAGTTTCATTCTCAAAAAGTTGAAGGATTTAAGTTCTTGATAGGTGTTCTTGAAGTTCGTTCTTAATCTTGTTCTGTTAAGGTTTTGATTATTTCTTGAGATGAAAGTGATTTTTTTGAGTGGATTAGTGTGCACTTAGGTTGGGTAATTGAATCTAAGGAAACCTTGAAAAAAAAAATCGATTAAAATCGATTTAAGGTCATAAAACGAGAGGAAAATTTCATCAATTTTCCTTGGGGCCATGCTAGCGCGACGCGCCCTCGTTGCGCCAGGAAGGCTGGGGCAATGCGCCAAAAATGAGCCCCAGTAAATTGGGGCCTGGTGCGGCGAGCCAGGGACGCGCCCGCAGTAACGTTTTTCACCAGTTTTTCATCGTTTAGCCTATTTAAGTTATTCTAAAGTGTCCTAACATATTCCATTGATTCTAACTACTCTAAATGACTTATAAACAGCTAGAAATCATCCTTGAACACAAATCATAACCTTTAATTCATAATTCAAATTCAAGGTAAAGTTAAGAGTTATGTTTTGAGAGCTCATTCGAACATTTCGAGAAAATGAGTCTACTTTATCATTACAAGATCCTTCATACTATGAAGCATAACTCTTCAATTCATAATTCACATTCAAGAGAGAGTTAAGAGTAGAGTTCAAGAAAGCCTTTGAGTTCAATTATGAATCCTTTGAGATCAACTATTGATTTGAACTAAGTTTTGAGGAAGTAAGTAAGAGAATGAGAAGACTTGTATCATGAGCTCCATAATGTTATGTAGACCTACGAGTCAAGTCGTTCATGCCCATAAATTCCGCATGAACTCCAGAAGTTGAGTATCTATGAGAGGAGTAATATATTTATGTCCTAAGTCTTAAGTATTGAGTTCCTAACCCATTTGATAATACATTCCTAATCATGGGACTAATACATGTTACCCATGAAGTCCTTGAGTTGTGTTATTCATGTCCATAGTTCCGCATGAACTCTGTAGTTCAAGCAGTCTCGAGATGAGAAGTATCTTTGAGTCATTGAGTTGAGTAGTTCATGCTCATAATTCCGCATGAACTCTGAGTTGAGCATTCTTGAAATGAGTAGTATTGAAGTTCTTGAGTTCGAAGTATTTGAGTTCTATCTATGGTTATTGAAAACCCTGCATTGAGTCGTTCAGGTCCATAATTCGGCCTGAACCATATTTTAAAGATGTCTTTTACAAACGTTTTAACTTTGTTTGAAGACTTAAGTTTTGAGTTGAGTAGAGAGTAAAGAGTAAAGCTTGAAGTTCATTTCTTCAAAAATGTATGCGGACTAAGTATTCCCAAAGAGATTTAAAATGTTTTCATATTTAAATAAGAACGGAAACTGAGATTTCCAAATAGCCTTCGGGCTAGTTGTCAGAAAAGAGTAATCATTTCCTAAATGAAGTAAGAGGGGAAACTTTGATTTCCAAGATAGCCTTTGAGCTATTGTTTTGAGCACTAATCTCAAACTACAGAAAGAAGTATATTTTTAAACAGAAAGAGAAAATATAATGTAATATTTTTGGGAGTAGTATTGAGCACCGCTGGGGATGAGTTCATATAACTATCAACCCCCATTAAACCATGTAGCCATCATGAGTTGAAAAGGGTCATACTTTTTAGATGAATCCTTTTCGAATAGACTAGTAGATCCACTTAGTAATTCAGGTCATATATCTTTCGCTGGGTATAGGATGTGTTGGCAGCGTGCGGAAGATCGTTGTATCATCACAATAACTCTTATGTGATGGTTGTCGGTTAGAGAAACTCCCACAACAGTATTTGCATGGTTCCTCAAGGGGTTGTACTTAGTATGAATGGGGGTATGGGACTTGATTCATGTATTGCACAAGTAGACTTTGAGAGGGAGCATGGTATCTCTCTTATGATATTATGATTATGAGTTAACATCATGTTTTAAACAGTTTTCCTCTTTCTTTATATTGCAATTATTTTAAACTTCTTTATATTGAAATGAGTTCAGTTATGATGAGTCGAGTTGAGCCAGGTAAGTTCTTCATTTTCTTTCAGATTCTTTCAAGTTTATGTTATGTGTTAGAATTCCCCTTACATGCTCGTACATTCCACGTACTAAGCCATTTGGCCTGCATCTTCTCATGATGCAGACATAGGTATTCAGGATCATCAACAAGAGCTTTGTTAATACATCCGAAAGTTCGAGTTAGCTATGGTGAGCTTCCTTATTTTTTGGAGGATTTCATTTACTTTTCAGTTAGTCAGGATGTCGTGGCTCTTGTCCTGACTTCCATCTTAATCAGTTAGAGGCTCATAGATAGTCAGTATAGTTGAAACGTCTGTATTATTCATTTATTTTATTAAATATTTTAAAGACTTAAGTGCCTATTTTATGGCGAGTTGAATATATTATTTTTTATTCTAAGATGTTCATTTGAGTTAAAGTTTTGAAAAGTTGAGTTTACTAAATTTTATTTAGTTTTAAGCTTTTGCTTGCTTAAGTTAGTCTTCAGCTTGTAATCAGCCACACTGAGGGTTCGCTTGGGGACCAGCAATGGTTCGTAATGTCCGGCCACGTCCAGGGTGTAGACTCGGGTCCTAACAAACTTGGTATTAGAGCACATAGTTCAAGTGTCCTAGGGTGTCTATGAAGCCGTGTCGGTAGGATCTTGTTTATGGTTTTGAGGGCCCCACTTCTATAACTGAGGGACTACAAATATTTAAGAAAAGTTTCCCTTATTTCATACTCTTAATCATGCAATAGAGCTATGTCATAGATATTTATTCATTCTCAAGCCTTTCTCAGATTCATTCGACTATCCGTCATACTAGAGGTGGTTGAAAAACAGAGTTAGTTCTTTGTCTATGAGTTATCCTTAGCAAAATCTTGAGGGAGTGATGAGACTCCAGAGGGGCTCGAGAGAAGCCCATGAGTGAGTTAAGTGTTGAGTTTCAGAAGAAATGCACTCATATTATATGAATCGTGCATTTGAGTTACAGTGAGTTGCACTCTTTTCCCTAAGCCCTGTTTCAGCTGAGATCCTTATGAGGTGGTATGTTTAGAGCTTGGGTAGTATTTTCATCCAAAAAGCTACCATGAGTTACGAGATCATGAGCAGTAGTAGTGAAAGAGCCTAGAGTTAGAGGAAAGTATGCAGAGGTTTAGTGATTTAAGAAAGGGAGATAATGTTTGAAGAGCTATATTACTATAGTCATGCACCCAGTAAGTTATTGATGAGGAGTTTTCCCTTATGAAGTGATAGATCTAAGCTAGGCGTATGATTTGTTTGAGAGGGTCATGATGTTCAGAAGGTTATAGAACTGATCAAGTAATGAGGTATGGTATGGTAGGCAAGCAATCGTATTGATATTCGGGTTTAGTAATGAACATTAAGCTTGAATTTGAGAAGAGTGTCATAATCCAAATAATGTCAACATGAGGGTGATGATGTTAGTCTTGAGATTTGATCTAGTAGACTTGACATAGAGTAGGTAAGGAATTGAGATGTTGCTGCAATGAATGTGAATAGTACAAGTGAGAGACCCAAACCTTTAGATAAGGGAAGCGAAATGTGGCTAAGTCACAAGAGTAACTAGAGCATTAAGAGGTGTACCGAGAAGGTATGTAATCAAAAGAGGTTAAGAGGAACACCGTATAAAGAGGACTTAGTACCTACTTATGGAGAGTTCCATAGTCATGAGATAAACTTCTCCCGAGTGTTAGAGTAAAAGAGGATGTAGACCAGTTTAGAGATAACGGGATAGGTCCATAGCTTTCAAGTTTCAACTTTAGACCTAAGGGGGAGATGATAGGATTGGAAATCAAGTCAAGTGTTGAGAATAAGATAGTAATGAGTTCCAAAGGTTATGGAAGATATTTTTTCGGAGGTCCTTTTAGTAATGTAGTGATGTTAGAAAGAGAAGGTTAATGATCCTATCGTGATAATGATGGTGTGATAATTCTATCTAAGGTTATTAATGAGGAGGAAGAAGAAGATGAGGTTTTTCTATGAGAAATAGTTAAATGAGGGCCCTTAGTTGGTTCTGAAGGAGTTAGTTAGTAGGAGTCCATGGAGTTGTTAGAGTACTAAGCTTGAATGTGGTGTTGTTAAACATTAGGTGGCTCTTGATATGAGCCTAATGTGGTGGTAAAGAGTATTAGTCTTGGGATGAGATTCCCTATAGTGAGGTATAGAACCTGAACCTAAGGATTTGGGTTACGATTGAATATAGTAATAGTATACCATTATACTCATATCTTAGTAAAAGTAATCCCGTTCCATACCCAGTCCAGTCGTCATTCCAGGACGAATGATCCCAAGGGGGAGATATTGTAACACCCGAGAAAAAAATTTCGAAGTAAGACTCGAACCGTTCTTCTTAATGAGTAAGATTTTATCAAGGAATTAAAAATTTCTTTAAGTGTTAAGGTCACTAGATGTAGCACCTTGCATTCCAAAACGAATTAAATTGGAAATAGCAAAATCTGAAATTTTGCAAGTTAAGCTAAGTATGAGTTTTGGATCTACTTCAAAAGACCATACCTTATAGATCAAGATTATTTAGGTGTGATACCAGATACCGTAGGAAATATATTTGAAATATCTTTTCCAACGCCACCGAGTTTGCTCAGTTTCGATATCGTATGAGGGAGATATGTCCATTCGAAGTTGGGTTGTCTAGATAAGGAAAGTCAAAGCCGGATTTTAGAGGGGTATTTTGGTCTTTTCCTTACCCAATAAGATTTAATTCGTCTGTAGTAATATTTTAGGGGTCTAATCTAATTAGGTTCAGTTTTATAATCCTAGTTTACGCCTAGGGTTTTAGTTGAGAGTTTAAGAAGAGAAAAGAAGAAGAGAGAAAAGGAGAAAAGAGAAAGGATCGAAGCGTTCGTTGAAATTCTTGAGAGTTGTTGCGGATTGTCCCCATGGGTTTGATCCCTAATAGGTATGTAAGATTCCATAGTGTTGGGTTTGTTCAACCATACGGCAAACATGTTATTATCAGCATAATTTCACTCGCAAAAGTTGAAGAATTTAAGTTCTTGATAGGTGTTCTTGAAGTTCATTCTAAATCTTGTTGTATTGGGGTTTTAATGATTTCTTGATATGAAATTTAGTAATTTGAGTGTTGTTTTGAGTATATTAGAGTGTACTTATGTTAAGTGATTGTTTTGAGTGTTGTTCTGGGTGGATTAGTGTGTACTTAGGTTGGGTAAATGAATCTAAGGAAAACTTGAGAAGAAAAATCAATTAAAAGAGATTTAAGGTCAGAAAACGAGAGGAAAAGTTCGTTAGTTTTGCCTGGGGCAACGTGCCAGCAGTGCGCCAGAAACGAACCCCAGTAAATTGGGGGCTGTCGCAGCGCTCCAGGGACGCGCCCGTATCGGCATTTTTCACCAGTTTTTCGTCATTTAGCCTATTTAAGTTATTCTAAAGTGTCCTAACACATTCCATTGATTCTAGCTACCCTAAATAACTTCTAAACACCTAGAAATCATCCATGAACATGAATCTAACCTTTAATTCATAATTCAAATTCAAGGTAGAGTTAAGAGTTAAGTTTTGAGAGCTCATTCGAACATTTCGAGAAAGTCCCTTTGAGTCTTTTTGAGGAGTCTTCTACAATTTCTAGTAACGTATTTCAAGACTCAAGTAAGTGAGCATGAGAGTGAGGAGAATGTATTCATGAGTCTACTTTATCATTACAAGATCCTTCATACTATGAAGCAGAACTCTTGAATTCATAATTCACATTCAAGAGAGAGTTAAGAGTAGAGTTCAAGAAAGCCTTTAAGTTCAATTTTGAATCCTTTGAGATCAACTATTGATTTTGAACTAAATTTTGAGAAAGTAAGTAAGAGAATGAGAAGACTTGTATCATGAGCTCCATAATGTTATGTAGACCTACGAGTCAAGTCGTTCAAGACCATAAATTCCGCATGAACTCCAGAAGTTGAGTATCTATGAGAGGAGTAATATCTTCATGTCCTAAGACTTAAGTATTGAGTTTCTAACCTATTTGAGATTATATTCCTAATCATGAGACTATTACATGTTACCTATGAAGTCCTTGAGTTGGGTTATTCATGTCCATAATTCCGCATGAACTCTATAATTCGGGCAGTCTTGAGATGAGAAGTATCTTTAAGTCATTGAGTTGAGTAGTTCATGCTCATAATTCCGCATGAACTCTGAGGTGAGCATTCTTGAAATGAGTAGTATTATTGAAGTTCTTGAGTTCCAAGTATTTCAGTTCTATCTATGGTTATTGAAAACCTTGCATTGAGTCGTTCATGTCCATAATTCGGCATGAACCATATTTTAAAGATGTCTTTTACAAACGTTTTAACTTTTCTTTACGACTTAAGTTTTGAGTTGAGTAAAGAGTAAAGCTTGACGTTTATTTCTTCAAAAGTATATGGGGACTAAGTATTCCCAATAAGATTTAAAATGTTGTCACATTTAAATAAGAACGGAAACTGAGATTTCCAAAGAGTATTCGGGCTAGTTTTCAGAAAAGAGTAATTTCTTTCTAAATGAAGCAAGAGGTGAAACTTTTATTTCCAAGATAACCTTTGAGCTATGTTTTTGAGCCATAATCTCAAACCACAGAAAGAAGTATGTTTTTAAACATAAAGAGCAAATATAATGTAATATTTTTGGGAGTAGTATTGAGAACCGATGGGGAAAAGTTCATACAACTATTAGCCCCCTTAAACCATGTAGCCATCATGGGTAGAAAAGGGTCATACTTTTTATATGAATCCTTTTCGCATAGACTAGTGGATCCACTTAGTAATTCAGGTCATATACCTTTGGCCGGGTATAGGATGCGTTGGCAGCGTGCAGTAAATCGATGTATCTTCACAATAACTCTTATGTGATGGTTGTCTATTAGAGAAACTCCCACAACAGTATTTGCATGCTTCCTCAAGGGGTTTTGCTTAGTATGAATAGGGGTATGGGACTTCATTCATGCATTGCACAAGTAGACTTTGAGAGGAAGCATGGTATGTCTTTTATGATATTATGATTATGAGTTAACATCATGTTTTAAACAGTTTTCCTTTTTCTTTATATTTCACTTGTCTTAAACTGCTTTATATTGAAATGAGTTCAGTTATGTTGAGTCGTGTTGAGCCATGTAAGTTCTTCTAGTTTCTTTCAGTATTCTTTCAAGCTTATGTTATGCTTTAGAATTCCCCTTACATGCTCATACATTCCACGTACTGAGCCATTTGTCCTGTGTCTTCTCATGATGTAGACAGAGGTATTTAGGATAATCAACAGGAGCTTCGTTGATACATCCAAAAGTTTGAGTTAGCTATGGTGAGCCTCCTTATTTTCCAGATGATTTCATTTACTTTTTTATTTTGTCAGGATGTTGTGGGTCTTGTCCCGACTTCCATCTTTATCAGTTAGAGGCTTCATAGATAGTCAGTATAGTTGAGAAGTCGGTATCATTCATTTATTTTATTAAATATTTTAAAAACATAAGTGCCTATTTTATGGCGAGTTGAATATATTATTTTTATTCTAAGTTGTTCATTTTAGTGAAAGTTTTGAAAAGTTGAGTTTACTGAATTTTATTCAGTTTTAAGATTTTGCATGCTTAAGTTAGTCTTCCGCTTGTAGTCAGCCACGATGAGGGTTCGCTTGGGGACCAGCAATGGTTCTTATGTGCCGGCCACGTCCAGGGTGTAGACTCGGGTCGTGACAGTTAACTCTTGAAAATTATAAGAAAAAATACGAGTGTGAATTGTTGAATGATTTGCTATAATTTGTTCACCAACTCTTTCTTATGTGATACTTCAAATTTCGTTGAATTTTTAACTTAATCAACTGTTGCAAATAACCCTTGAGATTTTTTAAGAAGAAGAAGAGTACAAAACTTTTTTTAAAATGTAGTTTAAAAGTGAGAGGAAACTACTCTATTTATAGCTAACAAATAGTAATATGACTAGGTGTTAATTGTGCCTTATAAGAAAAGTTATAACCTTTCGAAAAAGTCATTGCTCATTGGAAAAGTCACAACCCTTTGGAAAAGTCACAACTCATTGAAAAAGACACAACCCTTTGGAAAAGTCACAACTCTTTAGAAAAATCACAACCCTTCGGAAAGTCACAACTCATCGAATATGTCACAACCCATCAAAAAAGTCGCAACCTTTTGGAAACGTCACAACTCGTTGAAAAAATCACAACCCTTTAATGTCAAAATGTATCTATTTTTAATATAACACAAATAAAAAAATTAATAAATAAAATAAATTGAGTTTTTTTAATTGGGGGTATTATAGTAATTCAACATTCAAGTTTGGGAGTTCATGCTTTTAAGGTAGTATATATATATAAACACACACACTAGGTTTTCGACACATGCATTGCACGTGATTACCAATTAAGAATATATGTTATAGTAAATAGTATTGCATATTTAAGCGAAGATTTGAATAATAAGTTTTGCACAAAATAGTATTGCATATTCTTTTGGGTATGTTCAATGTGGATTGTCATATATATCTCTTATTCACGTGAACCTATGAAGCTGGCCAGTGAAATATTTTATTAGTTAAATGCAATAATGCATATATTTATTTCAATTTGATGAGATTGAATCATGTAATTAGTCGTATCTTACTAATATTACCTTATAGACGATATTTTTTATGCATTTTTCTTGTCATCTAACCAGATGTGCTTTGCAGGTGTAGTCCAAGTTAAACTATTTAGATGTATTTTTTTAGAACTATTTTTGTATATTAATTTGTATTTTATAAGTTACAACACAATACATGTCGTTCTAGTTGTTGGCTCTCATATTTGACTTCTCGCTTGACTTTGTACATAAATCAAAGATAGTTATCTGATTGTCCATAGTTAACTGAGAAATGTTTCCTTCTTTTTACCGGAAAAAATAAAAGTTAAAATCAAAGAATAGATTCTATCTGTGAAATCATATATATGATCACATGTTTATGTTACACCCAAAAAAGATATAGTTCATATACTTCAACACCGTGTTATAACATATATAGGGGCGGTATAATAATATAAAATATTATTGGTCAAAGTTTAATATAAGGAAAGATGAAAGATAGATATAATTAATGTAATAACTATGAGAATTCATAATATTATAACTATAGAATGTAAAAGAGTGTGAATAACATTTGCAATATTTAGTAATAACTAAGAGAATTTATAATGTTATAACTAAAGAATTAATGTGCAATAGCTGAATTTCTAATAAATTTTATACTTAAATACATAAATAGGACTTTTAATTAATGTTTCCATTTTTTATAGTTATTATATTTTAATTTAGTGTAGAGACAACATGAAAATGTTTATTCCATATTACTGTATAAAATTTATTTTGTAAATGATAAAATTTAAATGATTCATATATATTCACATATTTTCAATTTTGTTGTGAGTTTAAAAAAAAAGAATTCAGAACATTATAAAATAATATATTTTGAAGTTACAAGATCTTGTTGGCTTGATAATACATTCGTGACATATGTAATACTTTAATATAAATATAAATACCTACCCATTTATATATTAATGAAAATATTTATCTCATAAAAATCAGTTATTTAATAAATAATAAAAATTAAACTAATACAAACTTCAACTGGCATTATTACAAGTCATATGAACTTTTCTTCGTCTAAAATACTAGAATTTTAAGAAATAACAAATAAGTAAAACAAAAATGGCAATGTTTACATAGTAATAACTATATAGAAGCAAACTTCCTGACAATCCAAATCACATAAGTAGCATTGATAAATAAAGTCATTTTTTTTATCTTGAGCATCATAAAAACAAATTATGACAATTATCTAACTCTTGAGAAGTCTAATAATTTTGGAAAAAGTTATCCAGAAGAATATATCTACATAACAAGAGAAATTGTTAACAAAAACAAATGAATTTAGATTAAATCATGTTAACTTCATATATTGAAACATTACATACTAATGTATATGTTAAGTAAAAAAATAATTATTATATCATCAAAATTATTTTTCTCAGGTACTCGAGGTTATGGAATATAGCTTGTTAGGATACAACGATTTACTTCATCAGAATAGTGGTACCTCATATTTTGCTAAACTTCGGACTTATTCAATGTCAATAAATCACACAATTTTTTTATAAAATACAAGAGGAAGAAGAGTAGAAGATTAAAAAATTGTTGTTGAAAAATCAGAGGAGGCCCCTCTATTTATAGTCAACAAAGGGTAGTATGAATAAGTGTTTTTTGTGTCTTATCTGAAAAGTCATGACCTTTCAGAGAAGTCACAACCCTTTGGAAAAGTCACAACTTATTGAAAAGTCACAACTCATAGAAAAATTATAACCCTTTGAAAAAAGTCACAACTCATTGAAAAAGGTACAACCTAAGTTAGGGATATTATAATAATTTAACATTCAAGTTAGGAGTTCATGCTTTTAAGGTAACTAGTTTTTTTTGACACGTGCGTTGTACGTGATCATCAATTTAGAAAATTTAAGCGAAGATTTTAATAATAAGCTTTGCATAAATAATATTTTTGATTCTTTTGTGAATGTTCAATGTGGATCATCATATATATTTCTTATTCATACATGGTACCTCATATTCTGCTAAACTTCGAACTCACGCAACGACAATAAATCAGACAAAATTTATTAAAATGCAAGAAGAAGAAGAAGAGTAGAAGATTAAAAAAAATTGTGGTTGAAAAATGAGAGGAAACCCCTCAATTTATAGTCAACAAAGGGTAGCATGAGCAAGCGTTTTTTGTGTCTTATCTGAAAAGTCATGACCTTTCCGAGAAGTCACAACCCTTTGAACAAGACAC
>NW_006239303.1:279801-298963 GCF_000226075.1 Solanum tuberosum | reverse complement strand
AAGAAGAAGAAGAGTAGAAGATTAAAAAAAATTGTGGTTGAAAACTGAGAGGAAACCATCTATTTATAGTCAACAAAGGGTAATATGAACAAATGTTTTTTGTGTCAAATCTTTAAATTCATGACCTCTTCGAGAAGTCACAACCCTTTGGAAAAGTCACACCTTATTCAAAAAGTCACAACTATTTGGAAAAGTCACAACTCTTTTGAAAAGTCACAACTCATCGAAAAATCACAACCCTTTAAAAAAGTCACAACTTATCAAAAAAGTCACAACCTAAGTTAGGGATATTTTAGTAATTTAACATTCAAGTTAGGAGTTCATGCTTTTAAGGTAATATAGATATAGATGAGTATTTCAATGAAAATGTTTGTGCAAGAATTATTTTAATGATGAACAATTCTAGATTCTTGCAGGATATCAAAAAGGAAAGAATAAAGCAGGACCAAACATGAGGCAAAATCAATGGGAATGAAATCCTACAAATGTAACAAACAAGATTTTATTCAAGAGAACTGCAACGGCTATAAAATCTTTAACCAGAGGATTTGTCAAATGACTATAAATCAACTGGCCTAATCGAATTTCCAGAAAGGATATACAATCATAACGAAGTAAATTCAGATATCAATATCACTCAAAGGAAAGCTGAAGCTTATGAAAAAGAAGTTGAAGATTAGAAAAAGTAAATTCAAATATCAACACCACTGAAAGGAAAGGTAAATATTACGAAAGGAAGCTGAAGATTAGCCTTTGCTTTATTATTGGAAAGAACTATTCCCAATAACCTCTTTCCAAGGATCATTTCTCTTGGGTTGCTATATCCTTAGAAAAAAAAGATTTAAGTATTGACTCTCTATAAATTCTCGAAGAAATCCAAGGAATCATAAATACATTGAGTTTGAATCTTCACATATGTTGTACTCTACTTTTAACAAGAATTGTACTACTTAGTTTTACTATACAAACAAAAAAGAGAGGACAGAAAAACATTGAGTGTACAGATAGGAATTATACTCTAAACTTGTACTCATCACAAAGATTCAAAACGCTAGAAGAGAACACATTTGCAACTGAAGGGAACTCAATGTAAGATCCACATTGGATCCCAACCAGTATAAAGACATCTTGCGTCAATCTTAGTTTATGCACTTTTACTTTTCAGTATTTATTTCTGGATCTAATAGTCAACTATTGAATCTAACTAGTTGACTATTAGAAGAAGAAAAATGAAAAAGAGCAATTTAACCCCCCCCCCCCTTGCACCTTCAATTGATATCAGTCTTGTCTCATTAACATTTGTTTAGCAAAAGCGAGATAAAGATCATGAAATAAACAAATCATGAGCACACTATTCCAAGAAGGGACATATCAGACAAGACCTCTCTATTTCAATGAAAGCATTTCTCCCACCGAAAAGTAAGAATGGAAATATTTATAAAATTATATGATGTGAAATTGTGGAGGGTTATCAAATTCAGACATTCCCATTCCAACTTCAAAAAACTTAGAAGATAGTAAATCCTCAATCACTCCAAGCTTGGAAATCTATACGAATGAACAAATGGAGTGTATTCAAATAAACTACAAATAAAAAAATGTCCTATATGATGTTATTTGTGGGGAATAATATGAAAAGATATCATGCTATGAAACTCCTAAGGAAATGTGGGATAAACTTGAAGTCACTTTTGAAGGAACTATCAAAGTAAAATAAACTATAACTTCTCTGCGAGTTTATGAATATGAACTATTTCAAATGAAGGAAGGAGAAACTATTGAAAGTATGTTCGCACAACTCAGTAAAATCATTGGTGAACTAAAGGCTTAAGGGAAGAACATATCCCCAAATTTAGCATATGTGAAGAGTTCTCAGAAGCTTACCACCTCAATGGCATGCTAAGGTAGTTGCACTTGAAAGCATGAACTTAAGCACTGAAACCTATGATGAGGTAAGAAGAGACTTAATTGCTTTTGAGAAAACGCACCATAAAACGAGGTCAAGAAGACACGAAGTCCAAAAAAATAGCTTTCAAAGCAAATCAAGAGGGTAAAGGAGAAGAAGTAATAGGAGGAGATGAAATTGCCTTAATCACTCTATCAGTCATGGAATCATTTAGGAAGTCCAGAAACAATAGAAGAGGAAGAAACTTCGGAAGAGGCAATTTTATTACTGATCAACCTAAAAATGATGGAAAATGTTATGAATGCGGAAAAAATAGACATATAGCCAGTGAATGTAAAGAACCAAAGAAAAATTATTCCACAGGAAATCAGAAGAACATGGCACTAAGCAGCTGGAGCGATGAAGACAACTCAAAAAATGAGAATAAAGAAATTGGAAATATTTTCTTCATGACAGTTGGAGAATCGAGCACAGTGGTATGTAAGAATTGCACTTAATCAAAAAAAGTTGTTAGATCATGATTGTCATGCCTCGAGCTACCCTCGAGACACAGACATGGGACCTAGGATCACAAGTGACCCCAAGCCAACCCTATTGGCATGACATGAGAATACTAAGAATAATAATAACTAATGCGGAAGCTAATCATAAGTAAATCTGAAATGATAAGGAATACCCATATACTAGAACTGAATATATGAAATCTGAGAGTTGAATACAAGAGAAATATCAAACCCAAATACTAAGCTGAAGCGAATTATGTTTGAAATAATCCTCTAAACTAACTAGAAATGTTGGGACATTCCCCAGCTAAATCTAGCAAAAATGGAAACTAAAGACTAAAAACGATAAAATAGTCAAGTCACTAGTCCTCGAAGAATGAGGACTCACCACTGATACTGCTGAACTGAAGATCAGGGACCGATCTATGCGTGATCTGACTGCTGAGGACCTAAACCTAAATCATGAGAAGTTGTAGCATAGAGTATACGTAAGTACTTTAGAGGTAATGAGCATGAGGGATAGAGTAATGCTGAAATAACATATAACTGAACAAAGCAATAAAGCAATAATATAATAAGAACATGATAAGGATACTAAAATACTAAACATCACTAAACTGAATGCAACTACTAAGTCATAACATACTGAGACTGAATACTTAAACCTGGTCAATGTAATAGAGTCTGACTGAACTGTGGGAGCTACTAATAACCAACATAAAACCATATGAGCTAAATGTGGAGTTCGATGTGTACACCCCATTGAGAGGATCCAATACGCCCGGCCAAAGGTATAAAGGCATGCTGGCATGATCACTAAACTGATGCCCACAAAGGGGATTTACAACCTACGTGGCTCGTAGTTCTGAGACTATATGGGTGATTGACCTTAGTACAACTTGGTATTATGCTACTCCCAATAGATTAAGTGATTTACACATTATGACTGAATTAGTGTAATATACTGGATAACTTAAAACTGACATGCAAACCGAGAATGCAACAGTATTATACTGATAATGACACATTCAAAAAACGAGGCATGCATATCTGAAATAACTGAAATATCTGACCTAGCCTGTGTAAGTCAAGAACTAAAGAAGTACATAGCTACGGCTCTGAAATTCATGCAAGAAATGACGTAATAACATGATAATCTGGTTTGGCACATGTAATGAACTAATTCATGATAATCTGATGAAGTTCTTTAAACCCTAGGTCTAGTTATTAATAGGGAATCAAGAATTTGACTAAATTCTAGGGACCTAATAGGTGAAAGGAACCCACTAGTGAAATGCCACATACCTGGTGACAAATTCCACGGAGAAATCTTTCGATTTCGAGGCTGGAACTGATGGAACCTTGCTCCATTCTTGAACTACGGTTCTTGACCTCTTTTCTCCTCTTACGCTCTAACTTTTTTAAGTTTTGATTAATGATTTGACTTAGGTAAGTTCTAGTTATGTTTCTAGGCTAAAACTGACTAAAACCTCATTATTTAAGGTCTAAATGACATAGTTAAGGGGTCCAATGAAATAGGAAAAGACCAAAAGACCCCCCAACTTAACTGATGTCGGGGTGATTGATGGACGGGACTGACGGACCATCGACTTATTGACGGTCCGTGCTGGTCGGCAGTCGATCAGTATTGAAGCTGGGCTTCTGAGGGTTTGATCCACAGCCCTGGACTACGGACCGTGGTCTGGCCTACAGTCCATAGGTCCTAGCGTAGGTCTACCCTTAGCCAAAATTTGGACTGAGTTCTGGGGGAGGGCTGCAGTTACCATTCACAGACCACCAGCACGGACCGTGGGTCATCCTACGGTCCATAGGTGGCACCTGTAGCTTCTTAAATCTGCAATCTCATCTTTTTTCGGATACAGTGTGTTACATTATCTCCCCCTTGGAAACATTCATCCTCGAATGAAGGCTAAACTAGCTGAAATGGAGGGAGAGGGCTGCAATCCCTACCACTAAAATACTGAAACTGATTTCTGACTGAACTAAATTCCAAGAACATGCAAATACACTGAAAATGTAGGTACAACTGAAGGAACATGATACTAATACTAAATTTCACGCATGAATGACTGAAAAACTGAAGAAGAACTATTACCTCAAGCTGGAGTGGAATTGGAAGGAAAGAGGTGAGGATACTTTGCCTTCATGGCTGCTTCTGCTTCCCAAGTAGCTCCCTCTGCGGACTGACTCCTTCACAAAACCTTGACTGATGCGACTTCCTTGTTTCTCAACCTTCGAACCTGACGGTTAAGGATTTCAACTGGTACCTTTTCATAAGTTAGACTATCTTTCACAACCACATTTTTTAAATGTACAATAGATGTTGGATCACCCATACATTTCTTCAACAGCAAAATATGGAAAACTGGATGCACTGCTGCTTGTTCTGTTGGCAACTCTAACTCATAAGCTAGCTTACCAACCCTTTTCAAGATCTCGTAAGGGCCTACATATCTAGGATTGAGTTTTCCCTTCTTGCCAAATCTCATCACCCGTTTCATAGGCGACACTTTCAGGAAAACCCAATCATCAACTTGGAACTCTAGTTCCCTTCTCCCTACATCTGCATAGGATTTCTAGAGACTTTGGGTTGTCTTAAGTCCATCTCTAATGAGTTGCAATTTCTCCATAGCATCATGAACTGAATCTGGCCCTATCAAGGCTGCTTCACCCACTTCAAACCAACCAACTGGAGATCTACATCTACGCCCATACAATGCCTCAGAAGGGGCCATCTGAATGTTGGAATGGTAACTATTGTTGTAAGCGAACTCAATAAGAGGGAGGTGATCATCCCAACTACCCTTGGAATTGATACACACGCTCTCAACATGTCCTCTAAGGTCTGAATGGTACACTCTGCCTGACCATCCATCTACGGATGAAATGTTGTGCTAAGGTTAACCTAAGTACCATGACCTTTGTTAAATGACTTCCAAAAATGAGAGGTAAACTGAGGACCTCTATCTGAGATGATGGACAAAGAAACCCCATGCAACCTCACAATCTCATTGATCTAAAGCTTGGTGTAGTCCTCCACCAAATTTGTAGTCTTGACTGCCAAAAACCGCGAAGACTTAGTAACACTATCAACTATCACCCAATTGGAGTCATGTTGTCTGCGAATACGAGGTAAACCTGTGATGAAGTGCATGTTGATCACTTCCCACTTCAAAGTAGGAATGCCAATCTCTTGAGTCATACCTCTTGGTTTCTGATGTTCTACCTTGACTTGTTGGCAATAAGGGCACTTAGCCACACAATCTTCTATATCCCTTTTCATGCCATTCCACCAATAGAATTCCGGCAAATCACGATACTTCTTAGTGGCGCCTGGATGAATAGAATATCTGGAATTATGGGCTTCTGCAAGAATCTGCTATCTCAAATCATCTACCATAGGAACACATAATCGACCCTGATAGCGAAGCACACCATCTCCCCCTTGGGAGAAAACCTCAACTCTCTGCTGGTGGATTACACTCTTTATTTTAAGCAATATCGGATCACTGTTTTTCTTTTCCTTAACCTCCACTACCAATGAAGATTCTACCCAATTCTGAACCGTTACACCACCATCTGTTATGCTCATAAGACGAACTCCTAGGTGAACAAGTCTGTGAACATCTTTTGCTAGCTCCTTTCTTTCTTCCTCAACATGTGCTACACTACCCATAGATAGTCTACTAAGAGCATCTGCTACTACATTGGCGTTACCAGGATGGTAATGCACACTCATATCGTAATCCTTGAGGAATCTAAGCCATATCCTCTGGCGAAGATTCAACTCTTTCTGGGTGAACACATACGGAAGGTTCTTATGGTCTGTGAACACATCTACATGAACACCATACAAGTAATGTCTCCAAATCTTAAGTGCAAAAACCACTTCTGCTAGCTCTAGGTCATGAGTTGGATAGTTCTTCTCATGCACCTTAATCGGTCTAGAAGCATAGGCTATAACCTTACCTCACTGCATCAACACACAACCTAGACCAATTCTGGAAGCATCACATTAGATCATATAACCGTCTGAACCCTCTGGTAGAGTCAAAATAGGAGTTGTAGTCAACCTAGTTTCCAATTTTGCAAAGCTTTTCTCACAATCATTTGACCACTGAAACTTGACTTTCTTCTGAGTCAACTTAGTCAATGGAGAGGCTATGGATGAAAACCCTTCCACGAACCTTCTGTAATAACCCGCTAGACCCAAGAAACTTCTGATATATGTAGAAGAGGTAGGTCTGGGCCACTATTTCACTACTTCAATATTCTGGGAATCTACTCGAATCCCTTCACTAGACCCTATATGACAAAGAAAAGCAATTGATTGCAACCAAAATTTGCACTTATTGAACTTAGCAAATAATTGATGATTTTTGAGAGTTTGCAGAACAACCCTCAAATGACTCAGATGTCATTCCTCATTCCTAAAATAAATGAGGATATCATCAATAAAGAGGATAACGAACAAGCCCAAATGTTGCTTGAACACTTTGTTCATCAGATCCATGAAAATTGTAGGAGCATTGGTTAGTCCAAATGCATAACTACAAATTCATAATAACCATATCGAATCCTGAAGGGTGTCTTTGGAATGCCAGTATCTCTTACTCTAAGCCGATGATAACCGGATCTGAGGTCTATCTTTGAGAAATGACTAGCACCCTGGAATTGGTCAACTAAGTCATCAATCCAGGGATAGGGTACTTATTCTTCATTGTGACCTTTTTCAACTACCTATAATCGATGCACATTCTGAGAGAACCATCTTTCTTATTTACGAATAACACTGGTGCACCCCATGAGGAAACACTTGGTCTGAGGAAACCCTTATCTAGAAGGTCTTTCAATTGCTCTTTCAATTCCTTAAGCTCAACTTGAGCCATTTTGTAAGGAGGAATAGAAATAGGCTGGGTATCTGGAAGGAGATCAATTCCAATGTCGATTTCCCTTTCGAGAGGCACTCCAGGAAAATCTTCTGGAAACACTTCTAGAACTGACTCGAAAATTGGGGTTTCAGAGCTTGAATCCTTAACCTGAACTAGATGATAGAGACAACCCTTAGAGATCATCTTTCTGTCCTTAAGGTAAGAAATGAATTGACCCAAAGGCGTTAAGCTACTACGCTTCCATTCTAAGATTGGTTCATTTGGAAACTTAAAACGAACCATCCTAGTGCTACAATCAACTGAGGCATAACAGGAATGTAACCAATCCATTCCTAGAATGACATCGAAGTCTACCATTTCTAACTCTATGAGATCTGCTGAGGTAACTTTCTGAGAGACTGTGATAGGGGAATTTCTATATACCCGTCTAGCTATGACTGGGTCATCGACTGCAGTAGAGACTGAGAAGGATCCTGAGAGAGTTTCTGGACTAACACTGAATTTGACCGCTATATAAGGAGTTACAAAGGAAATAGTAGCCCATGGATCTAACAAAGCATAAACATCAAAGTCAAAGACTCGTAACGTACCAGTGACTACATATGGAGAGTCTTCCTGATCCTGGCGAGCCTAAAGAGCATACAACCTATTTTGGCGTTGATCACCACCTGTACCAGATGATTTACCCTGCTGAGTTGTGCGACCTGCTGGTGCTGCTAAAGCTGTGGACTGAGCTCTACCATTGTTACCTCTTTAACCCTGCCTAGAAGGACAATCTTTCAACCAGTGACCAGACTAACCACACCTAAAGTATCCTTATTTTCCTGCAAGACACTCGCTTGGATGGTTCTGAACACACTTTGGACAAGTTGGGTAGGTTATGGTGCCTTAAACCCTGAGACTTAGAGCCTGATGCCCTACCTTTCTGATCTTGTCTGAACTAGGAGGATGGAACACTAGCTGATGAAGGGGCTGGGGCTTAAAATTTCTGCTGACCTATGAGCGATTTCCACCACCCAATTTTTGTTGAGAATACTCATAGTTCCCTATCCTAGCCTTCTTATTTTCCTTGGCATGTTCCCTAAGCTTATCACTCTCAACATACTGAGCATGAGTCATGAGCCTAGAGATGTTCATATCTCCCAGCAACATAGCATTCCTGCACTCTGTTTTCACTAAGTCTGACACTCCATATAGAAACTTGTTCATTTGGGACATGGAATCAGCAACCATGTGAGGAGCATACCTGGAGAGTTGGGTTAATTTGATCCCATACTCTTGGACTTCCATGCTACCTTGCCTTAAGTTCATAAATTCCTGAGCTTTTGCCTCTCTTAACTCTCTTTGGAAGAACCTATCCAGAAAGGTCTCACTAAAGCAATCCCAAGTGATAGGAGCTGCATCTGTACCCATGTTCTCTTTCCACTGAGTATACCAGATATGAGCCACATCCTTGATTTGGTAAGATGCTAACTCAACCCGATCATTCCCAGTTACCTGCATCACTTCAAAGATCTTCTTGACCTCATCAATGAAGTTCTGGGGATCCTCACCAATCTGCGACACTAAGAACTTTGGCGGATTTATCCTAACAAAATCTCGCACTCTGGCTGCAGCTGACCCACTTTAGCATTTGCTGGAACTGAAGCCCGCTAATTATTCTAGTTGGTCACACTCTTGACCATTAACTAGATAACGTTCCTAAATTCTGCATTAGAAACTTCTTGATCTGGGACTGGAGGAGCTGCGTTTGCGTTCCTGGCATTCGCATTCCTAGCGTTAGCTCTACGAGGAGTCATGATCACTGAAACATAGAACATCGAGTTAGAACGATGAATTAGATCATACCTTATGCACGATTAGAGTAATAAGAAAAATGAAGATTTTTCCTAAATCACTTTGTAGCCTCCCTCTCATTAGATGTGGTGAGTACTACACACCCATAAAAAGGATTCTACCTAGTGCATCCTTTCAGACATTCTAGGACACTTAACCTAGGGCTCTGATACCAAGTTTATCCCGCCCCGAGCTACCACTGAGACGCGTACACGGTACCTAGGATCACAAGTCACCCCAAGCTAACCTTACTAGCATAACATGAGCATACAAAGAATAATAATAATTGATGTGGAAGCTAATCATAAGTAAATCTAAAATTATGGGGAATACCCATATACTAGAACTGAATATATTAAATCTGAGAGTTTAATACAAGAGAAATATCTAACCCAAATACAAAGTTGAATCTAACTATGTCTGAAATAAGCCTCTAAACTGACTAGAAGTGCTAGGACATTCCCCAGCTAAATCTAGCAAAAACTGGAAACTAAAGACTAAAAGCAATAAAATATTCATGTCACTAGTCCTCGAAGAATGAGGACTCACCACTGATGTTGCTAAACTGAAGATCGGGAACCGATCTATGCGTGATCTGGCAGCTGAGGACTGGAACCTACATCACAAGAAGATGTAACGCAGAGTATGCGTCAGTACTTTAGAGGTATTGAGAATGAGAGATAGAGTAATGCTGAAATAACATATAGCTGAACAAAGCAATAATATAATATGAACATGATAAGGATACTAAAATACTAAACATAACTAAACTGAATGCAGTGACCAAGTTATAGCATGCTGAGACTGAATACTAAAATCTGGCCAATGCAATAGAGTCTAACTGAACTTTGGGAGCTACTACTAACCGACATAAACCACATCAGCTAAATGTGGAGTACGATGTATACACCCCATTGAGAGGACCTAATATACCCGGCCAAGGTATAGAGGCCTGATGGCGTGATCAATAAACTGATGCCCACAGAGGGGATTTACAACCTATGTGGCTCGTAGTTCTAGGACTATATGGGTAACTCACCCTAGTCTAACTCGGTATTATGCTACTCCCAATAGATTAAGTGATTAACACATTATGACTGAATTACTGTAATATACTGGATAGCTCAAGTATGACATGCAAACTGAGATTGCAACATTATTATACTGATAATGACACATTCAAAAATTGAGGCATGTATATCTGAAATAACTGAAATATATGACCTAGCATATGTAATTCCAGAACTAAAGAAGTACATAGCTAGGGTTCTGAAATTCATGCAAGATATGACGTAATAAGATGATAATCTGATTTGGAAAATGTAATTAACTAATTCGTGATAATCTGCTGAAGTTCTAGAAACCCTAGGTCTAGTTATTAATAAAGAATCAAGAATCTGATTGAATTCTAGGGATCTAATGGGCGAAAGGAACCCACTAGTGAAATGCCACACGCCTGGTGACGAATTCCACGGTGAAATCTTTTGATTTCGGGGTTGGAACTTATGGAACCATGTTTTGTTCTTGAACTAGGGTTCTTGACCTCTTTTCTCCTCTTACGCTCTAACTTTTCTAAGTTTTTATTCATAATTTTACTTAGGTAAGTTCTAGTTTTGTTTCTAGGCTAAAACTGACTAAAACCTCATAATTTAGGGTCTAAACTACATAGTTTAGGGGTCAAGCGAAATTGGAAAATACCAAAAGACCCCCGACTTAACTGCTGTCAAAGTGACTGACGGACAGGACTGACGGACCGTCGACTGACTGACGGTCTGTGCTGGTCGACCGTCGATCAAGACTGAAGCTGGGCTTCTGAGGGTCTTATCCACGGACCGTGGTCTGACCTACGGTCCGTAAGTTCTGGTGTGGGTCTACCCCTATTTAGCCAAAATTTGGACTGAGTTCTAGGGGAGGGCTACAGTGACCATCCATGGACCACCACTACGGACCCTGGGTAACCTTACGGTCCATAGGTGGTGCCTGTAGGTTGCACCTATAGCTTCTGAAATCTACAATTTGGTCTATTTTCGGATACAGGGTGTTACAATGATGTCTCTAATATGAACAGAGTCTTTACTGATTTTCGAAACATTCAAACTAAGAAAAGAAATTTGAAAATTATATTAGAATTAAGTCACTGAAGTTGAAAAGGATCTCCTATATGAAGAGATTCATGAAATAAAAACCATACTTGAAAATTTTCAAAACAAATCTGATTCTTCTAATAACTCATTTAAAAAACACAAGAAGGTTTTCGGCAGCAAAAACTCCTCAAATGGAAGCTATTTTAGTTGCAATCAGTCACACATATCCCATAAGTCGACTTATTCTAAAACTAATAGTAGCAACTCCATCTCAGAATAAGACATTCCTAAAAGTTTCAATTATTGTGAAAAGTTTGGGCACTTATTGTTTAATTGCAGATTTCGTAATCATGATACTTCTAATTATTTCTGGAGACACAAAACAAATCATGATATTTCTAAGCTCATAGGACCCAAAAAGGTTTGGGTTTCTAAGAGAAGATAATTTCTTTGTTTTATAGGCACTCGGCAGAAAAGAAAAAGGAAAATGGTATTTCGATAGCGGATGTTTAAATCACATGTCAGGAGATAATAACCTATTTAACTTTGTTGTTGAATATAAAGGAGGAAATAGTCAGTGTTGTGGCAACTCAAAAGGAACAATAATTGGTATTGGCACAATCTCTTTCAATGAATCTTGTGATTTGACAAATGTATATCTAGTGACATGACTAAAGTATAATCTTCTAAGAATAAGTAAATTATGCGACTCAGACCTGGAAGTAGGATTTCAAAACAATCAATGAATAATAGAAGATATCTCTTGAAACAGACTATTGCAAGGAAGTAGAGAGAAGAATGTTTACATCGTGGACTCACTAAAAATTACAGGATAACATATATGCGTAGCTTCAATGATTGATGATCCCTGTTTTGGCATAAGAAACTGGGTCATGCAAGTATGTGACTAATAGAAAAGCATGGAAAGAATGAATTAGTCATTGGCTACCTAAGGTGGAGTACTCAAAAGATAACATTTGCGATGCATGCCAAATGGGTAAGAAAACTAGAAACTCATTTTCTGGTAAAGATATTGTTTCTACAAATAAACCCTATAGCTACTAGATATGGATTTATTTGGACCTACTAGAAAAACCAGCATTGGAGGAAAAAGGTACGCATTTGTAATTATTGATGATTATTCTCAGTTTACCTGGGTAATCTTTTTAGCTCATAAAGGTGATACTCTAAAAAAATGAGTTCATTTTTTAAAAAATTTAACAAGACAAATGGTACTACATCACATCAATAATAAGTTATCACACAGGAGAATTTGTAAATAAGTTCTTTGAAGACTTTTGTAATGAAAAATGGTACTCTCACAATTTGTCATATCCCCGTTCACCTCAACAAAACAAGGTTGTAGAAAGTGAAAAATAGAACTCTAAAATATATTGCAAGAACTATGATTGTATGAACATTCTATCCCACACAAGTTTTGGGCAGAAGTGGTAAGTACAACTTATTATGTACTAAATCATTGTTTAATCAAACCGATTTTGAAGAAAAATCCATACGAATTATGGAATGGTAAAATACCCAACATTGTATACTTTCATCCATTTGGATGCAAGTGATTTGTTCACAACAATGGTAAAGACAATGTTGGTAAGTTAGATGCACAAAGCAAAAGTGGTATATTTCTTGGTTATTAAAATTCTAGCACATCTTATAGAGTCTTTAATAAATGAACTTTAAGCATCAAAGAATCCATTTAAGTTTTTCCTATGACTCTAATAAAACTATTGAGATTAGACAAGTGCAGATGAGGAAGAAAATGAAATAATGGTATCAACCTAAAAGGAAATAAACAACTCAGAAGAGTCGATTGCTGAAGAAAATCCTATCAAACAAATAAATGAAACGGTTCCAAACAAATGTATAAGTGAGAAAAATTATCTAAGAAAGTTCCTCATCAGAGATCTCAGTAAAGGAAGAAAGAATAGAGCATCGAGAAAAAATAAAGCAAATGTTGCGCTCATCTCTTAGCTAGAACCTAAGAAGATAATTCGAGCTCTCACAAATGAACATTGGATTAAGGCTATGAAAGAAGAGATGGGTCAATGTGACAAAAAGAAGGTATGGACTCTAGTTCCTAAACATGAAAATAAGTCTATTATTGGAACAAAATGGGTGTACATAAAACAAAACTCAATGAATTTGGTGAAGCAATAAGAAACAAGGTTCGACTAGTAGCGCAAGGCTACTTCAAACAGGAAGGAGTCAACAATCACTACAACAAATATGATATATAGTTACGAAATTATTAGCTAGGACATAAAATTCATAACTAATTGTTCGCTTTTAGTGACAAAATTTATTTTTCATGCTTAAATATATGAGCCACATACTTTTAGTGACGAAACATCAAAATTCGTAGCTAAGTTATGCGCACTAAAGTTTCCCACCAAAAAATTATTTGGCTCCATTTATTAAGTAGTGTTAGTCACGAATTTAAAGTTATCGGTGACACATTATTTCGTCACTAATAATGTATCTAATTCATGACAAATTAGTTTTTGTATTAAAATTTATTAATTTTTGGACACAAAAAAATTTCATCAAAAAAAATATTTTGTTACAATATCGATAAATTAGAGTTCGTAGTTAAATATAATAAGTTTTAGCTGTAAAAATTAGATTTAATTATGACATTTATTTTCGTCACTAATAATATAAATAATTGGTGACCAAGATTTTATTGTCTCTAATCAATTTGTGATTTAGTGACAACAAAAATTGTCACAAAATATGTAAGGTGTTAAATAGCGACGACTTAAAATTTGTAGTGAATAATTCAACTATTTGCTACAAAAAAAAATTCATAGCTAAATACAATTTTTTTTTGCTACAATTGTTCATAATCACAAGTGACAACTTACAAAAAGAATAATACAAGTGCTTCATAAGAAATAGACAGAGTCCATTTGTTAATTGGCAAGGGAAAATATTAAAACCAACGAATTCAGTCGATTTTGTAAAAATGAAAAAGTTCAATTCATCAATTTTCTTAAATTACGCAATTATAAAATCCATCATTTGAAAATTACAATTCAAGTTATAAGTACCGTGAGTGGGGTATGGTTCTACCACTAGATCGCTAATATTTATTGGTTTAACACTTTTTTTATTTCATACACTTTCGTCGATAAAGCCGATAGAAAAAAATAATTTCTCAAGTCTTGGTGCTAATTTTTGTGTGTGTCTAATTATTTTTTATTGGTAAACTCCATAGACTAAGTCGATCTATTTGCTTCTATCTAAAAATAATTACATATTTAATAGTAATTCCACAGACGTAGGTAGAGCAACTATACAAAGATAACATCAACTTACAAACTTAGACTTTGCAAAGTTGCGAAATATTTCATGAACTTCTATTAACTTTTTCCATCAGTGTGAAAATTGAAATAAACTAAAAAATGAAAGCACAAATGAAAGAAATGAACCAACTAAGATTTCAAATACCTTATGATGAAGTACTATAGTTATGGTATCGATGTTTTTTTTCAAAACAATTGATTTACTGATCGAATTGAACCGATTATTCAATTTTTTTAAAATAAAATTGAAATTTTAATTTTATATAAATTTATAATTGTACTAAATAATATTTAAAACTTATAAAACTAAATAAATAAAATGACAAAATTGTACTGAATATATTTAAAGATATTTTAAAAAATATATAGTTTAATTAAAATATAATCTACATTTGAATGAATTGTGGGTGGTAAATTTCATGCATTTGTTTATGTGTATTAATAATCATATAATGTATTATATCTACCGAAGTTAAATTTGAAAGAAGTGAATGGAGTTAAAAATAAAACAAAAATGAGACACCAGAGAGAGTTGATCAAATGGTAAGCACTCTTCACTTCCAACCTTAAGGTTGTGAATTCGAGTACCCAGGAAAGCATAATGTGGGAACTCCTGGGGAGGGGTTGAAAAAATTGAGATGGAATCATAGGGAAATTAACCTTTTTTATAATAATAATTTTTTCCCTATTTAATAGATTTATGAACAAAATAATTTTTTCTATATAAAATATAGTCATTAGTGATGAAATTAGATTTTGTTCAACTACGAAATACATATAACTTTAGAGATAATTGATGTCTTCATTGATTGAAGTAAAATAATTAGCGACGATATAATTTTGTCGGTAGTGATAACCTTTTTACTGACAAAACATACTATTAACTACAAAAAAAATAAAAATTATGACAAATAAATTTGTCACAAATGTTTAAGCATATGGAGATGATTTTCTTTTTGTAGTTAATATAATACTTTTAGTGACGAAGCACTCAATCGTCTTTGTAAACTTTTAGAGACACACATGTGACGACTGATTGACAAATTATTTTTCGTCTCACAAGATTTCTAGGGACGAAATATGATTTATAAATGATGAAATTATTTGTCCCTGATAATCGAATTTGTTGTAGTGAATGCTGAAACTTTTGCCTCAATAGCAATGTTAGAATATATTCGGTTACTTCTTGCATATGCCGCATATAAAGGTTTAAAATTATTTCAAATGGATGTTAAAAGTGCCTTTTTAAGTAGTTTTATCTAAGCAGAAGTGTTTTTAAAACAACCCAGGTTTTTAAAATTCAAAACTTCCCTATCATGTTTTCAAACTTTCTTAAACTCTTTATGGTGTCAAACAAGTATCTCGTGCCTGGTATTATCACCTAAGAACTTTTTAATTAATCATGGGTTTACAAGAGGAAAATTTGATACTACTTTTTTCATCAAAAGATCTTCCTTTGAATATCTTATTATTCAAATTTATATTGATGATATCATCTTTTTGGAAATGCTAATATCTCTCTATGTATTGATTTTCCTGACCTAATGCAAATTTAATTCAAGATGAGTATGATCGGAGAATTAACATTTTCCGATGACTACAAATTTATCAATAAAAAAGAGGTACGTTCTTATGCCAATCCAAGTATTGTAGGAATTAATTGAAAATTTTGGTATGGAAAGCGCCAAATCCTTAGGCACTCCCATGAGCTCCACATTCTCTCTTGAGAAAGATGAAGAAGGTAAAGTTGTCGATGAAAAAAATGTCACGAACCAAGGTACCCCCGTGTATAGGACCTCGAGATGCCATATACAAGCCACTTAGCACTCATAACATAAGAAATAGAATGAAAAGAGACAAAGAAGTACACTTCAAGTCCAAAAGTTTTATAAAAGTAAAGTGTAAGTCTAAACAGTTGCCTCATTAGCCATCTAGTACATACGAATGAAATTTGGGCCTAGCCCATACATCATTTCCAAAACTGAAAGTAACACGGAAAAATTGAAAACAAGGAAAATCCGTCCTAAAAGCATGGGACTCACCAAAGCTTGAAATCTCCCAAATCAACCCCTAGCCACGAAACTAGAACCTTGACTGTTGGACCCTACATTTGGGGAAGTGTAGGAAACAATATGCATTAGCACAAAATATGTACCAATTATGATAGCCATGCATAAAACATTTGAGAACATGAGAAAACGGACATTTTCATAAAGTTCAATGACCAAGCTAAATCATGAATTTAAAAGAACTAGAGGACATAAGTCACAAAACATGGTCAATGCATATAGACATCATCTTAAGTCACATGTGAGATAGTTCTTGAAGTAACCTTAGTTCATTATTGTGGGAGATTTACGTTTAACCGATATAAAAGACCATGTGAGCTATTAACACAGAATGCGGTGTCTACCCCACACCATAAAGGGGTGTCCTACTTTCCATGGAAAGACCTTGAACTTCTTGTTTATGTGGATCCACTAGCTAATGTCTAACTAAGACAATCATTATGTGGGGGTACATAGGTATGGGATAAAGAGATTGCTTCTAGAAACCCATCCTCTACTAACGGGAGAGCTCCCATCTCAATATCCTCTCGGTGCTAAGCGTAAATCCCATGGAATAGTCCGTTGCTTAACTTGTTCTTATTATCCATGGAAGGGCACGTCACCTTTCCAATCCAAGCTAAGTCATATGTCATTCATGGAAAGGTACAATTAAGTAAACATTCCAAGCTAGATTTTATTAGAATAACTCCTTATCTTTGATTCATTTGAGGTGAGAAAACCTTTCAACCTTAGAATACTTTATGTGAGAAAACCTTCCACATTCATGCATTTGGTAGTTATGTGAGCAATCCTTTCACAACAATTAGCCACAACAAAAACATATATGCTTTACTCTCACAACAATCTACATCATATCTCATCAATTCCATAAGATCATGCATAATTCCATAATTCACCTTTCATAGTTGAAGACCCACTTTAAATTATCAATATTTATAAAACATGGGTTAAGCATGGGCTCATGGGGATTCACCTTAAAATCATGAGATTATATCAATTCATGCATAAAAGTTCGTAAGTCAATTAAATAAATCAACATTTAAAAGAACCCATGACATAGAGGAAAAACCCTAACTCAATTGGGGATTTCTAACTTTTTAAATTGGAAAATTTAGGAACTACATCGATAAAAGGGCTCCATGGATGAAGACTATCATACCTTAGAGTTCATATCCCACAATTAATGGTGAATTTTGAGACTTGATCTTGAAATCCTTGTCTTCTTCTTCAAGCTATAGAAATAGAAATTTTTGGGGGAAGAACTTGAAGGAATTTGGGAAAATTTAAAAAGTGATTTAGAATGGTTAAATTTTAGGCTTAAAAGACATATAGAGTCTAGGATTAATAGTAAAATGACCTAGTTTAGATATTACATGCATAGGAAAAGAACCATAAAACCTTGGAAAAATAACTGACGAGTTTTATTTTTCTATGTCAATCTACACGGACGGGTCTACCATCTGTGGACCCTTCTACCGGCCGTAAACATGTCTGTGAATCATTTCCTTAGAATAATTTTACAAGGCTTGGATTCTAGGATGGGTTCACTTACTGGGGAGTCTTCCACTGTCCTTGAACCCTTCCTTAGACCCTTGACTTAAAATATTTTTCACAAGGATGGGTTCTTTGACCGTGGACTCTTCCACCATCCATGAACCCTTCCTTAGACCCTTGCTTGAGAATATTTTTCACAAGGCATGAGTTCAAGGATGGGTTAACTGACCGTAGAGTCTTCCACCACCCTTGAACTCTTCCTTAGACCCTTGCCTTATAATATTTTTCACAAGGCTTGGTTTGAAGGATGGTTCACTGACTGTGGACTCTTCCACCATCCTTGAACCCTTCCTTAGACCCTTGACTTAAAATATTTTTCACAAGGATGGGTTCTTTGACCGTGGACTCTTCCACCATCCATGAACCCTTCCTTAGACCCTTGCTTGAGAATATTTTTCACAAGGCATGAGTTCAAGGATGGGTTAACTGACCGTAGAGTCTTCCACCACCCTTGAACTCTTCCTTAGACCCTTGCCTTATAATATTTTTCACAAGGCTTGGTTTGAAGGATGGTTCACTGACTGTGGACTCTTCCACCATCCTTGAACCCTTCCTTAGACCCTTGACTTAAAATATTTTTCACAAGGATGGGTTCTTTGACCGTGGACTCTTCCACCATCCATGAACCCTTCCTTAGACCCTTGCTTGAGAATATTTTTCACAAGGCATGAGTTCAAGGATGGGTTAACTGACCGTAGAGTCTTCCACCACCCTTGAACTCTTCCTTAGACCCTTGCCTTATAATATTTTTCACAAGGCTTGGTTTGAAGGATGGTTCACTGACTGTGGACTCTTCCACCATCCTTGAACCCTTCCTTAGACCCTTCTCTTAGAATAATTGTTCACAAGGCTTGGGTTCAAGGATGGGTTCAATGACCATGGACTCTTCCACCGTCCTTGAACCCTTCCTTAGAGCTTTCCATTGTTCTTGAACCCTACCTTACAAGAATTTTTTTTTTTTTTTTTTTGAGGTG
>NW_006239303.1:270602-276651 GCF_000226075.1 Solanum tuberosum | reverse complement strand
CTCACGAGTAGGCCACAAAAGAGGTATATGTCAAATTTGGCTCACACTCTTTAAAGTTGCCTAAGATATTTTCAAGAGGACACCTTTCTAAATCAATCAGCTTAACAGGGAAATTTCTAGGTTTATTCATGCATGGTTCAAAGCAAGCTAATCACACAAGGCATTGACACTTTAATATCTCTCTATGTATTGATTTTCCTGACCTAATGCAAATTTAATTCAAGATGAGTATGATCGGAGAATTAACATTTTCCGATGACTACAAATTTATCAATAAAAAAGAGGTACGTTCTTATGCCAATCCAAGTATTGTAGGAATTAATTGAAAATTTTGGTATGGAAAGCGCCAAATCCTTAGGCACTCCCATGAGCTCCACATTCTCTCTTGAGAAAGATGAAGAAGGTAAAGTTGTCGATGAAAAAAATGTCACGAACCAAGGTACCCCCGTGTATAGGACCTCGAGATGCCATATACAAGCCACTTAGCACTCATAACATAAGAAATAGAATGAAAAGAGACAAAGAAGTACACTTCAAGTCCAAAAGTTTTATAAAAGTAAAGTGTAAGTCTAAACAGTTGCCTCATTAGCCATCTAGTACATACGAATGAAATTTGGGCCTAGCCCATACATCATTTCCAAAACTGAAAGTAACACGGAAAAATTGAAAACAAGGAAAATCCGTCCTAAAAGCATGGGACTCACCAAAGCTTGAAATCTCCCAAATCAACCCCTAGCCACGAAACTAGAACCTTGACTGTTGGACCCTACATTTGGGGAAGTGTAGGAAACAATATGCATTAGCACAAAATATGTACCAATTATGATAGCCATGCATAAAACATTTGAGAACATGAGAAAACGGACATTTTCATAAAGTTCAATGACCAAGCTAAATCATGAATTTAAAAGAACTAGAGGACATAAGTCACAAAACATGGTCAATGCATATAGACATCATCTTAAGTCACATGTGAGATAGTTCTTGAAGTAACCTTAGTTCATTATTGTGGGAGATTTACGTTTAACCGATATAAAAGACCATGTGAGCTATTAACACAGAATGCGGTGTCTACCCCACACCATAAAGGGGTGTCCTACTTTCCATGGAAAGACCTTGAACTTCTTGTTTATGTGGATCCACTAGCTAATGTCTAACTAAGACAATCATTATGTGGGGGTACATAGGTATGGGATAAAGAGATTGCTTCTAGAAACCCATCCTCTACTAACGGGAGAGCTCCCATCTCAATATCCTCTCGGTGCTAAGCGTAAATCCCATGGAATAGTCCGTTGCTTAACTTGTTCTTATTATCCATGGAAGGGCACGTCACCTTTCCAATCCAAGCTAAGTCATATGTCATTCATGGAAAGGTACAATTAAGTAAACATTCCAAGCTAGATTTTATTAGAATAACTCCTTATCTTTGATTCATTTGAGGTGAGAAAACCTTTCAACCTTAGAATACTTTATGTGAGAAAACCTTCCACATTCATGCATTTGGTAGTTATGTGAGCAATCCTTTCACAACAATTAGCCACAACAAAAACATATATGCTTTACTCTCACAACAATCTACATCATATCTCATCAATTCCATAAGATCATGCATAATTCCATAATTCACCTTTCATAGTTGAAGACCCACTTTAAATTATCAATATTTATAAAACATGGGTTAAGCATGGGCTCATGGGGATTCACCTTAAAATCATGAGATTATATCAATTCATGCATAAAAGTTCGTAAGTCAATTAAATAAATCAACATTTAAAAGAACCCATGACATAGAGGAAAAACCCTAACTCAATTGGGGATTTCTAACTTTTTAAATTGGAAAATTTAGGAACTACATCGATAAAAGGGCTCCATGGATGAAGACTATCATACCTTAGAGTTCATATCCCACAATTAATGGTGAATTTTGAGACTTGATCTTGAAATCCTTGTCTTCTTCTTCAAGCTATAGAAATAGAAATTTTTGGGGGAAGAACTTGAAGGAATTTGGGAAAATTTAAAAAGTGATTTAGAATGGTTAAATTTTAGGCTTAAAAGACATATAGAGTCTAGGATTAATAGTAAAATGACCTAGTTTAGATATTACATGCATAGGAAAAGAACCATAAAACCTTGGAAAAATAACTGACGAGTTTTATTTTTCTATGTCAATCTACACGGACGGGTCTACCATCTGTGGACCCTTCTACCGGCCGTAAACATGTCTGTGAATCATTTCCTTAGAATAATTTTACAAGGCTTGGATTCTAGGATGGGTTCACTTACTGGGGAGTCTTCCACTGTCCTTGAACCCTTCCTTAGACCCTTGTCGTAGAATATTTTTCACAAGGCTTGGGTTCAAGAATAGTTTCACCAACCGTGAGCTCTTCTACTATCCTTGAACCCTTCCTTAGACCCTTGACTTAAAATATTTTTCACAAGGATGGGTTCTTTGACCGTGGACTCTTCCACCATCCATGAACCCTTCCTTAGACCCTTGCTTGAGAATATTTTTCACAAGGCATGAGTTCAAGGATGGGTTAACTGACCGTAGAGTCTTCCACCACCCTTGAACTCTTCCTTAGACCCTTGCCTTATAATATTTTTCACAAGGCTTGGTTTGAAGGATGGTTCACTGACTGTGGACTCTTCCACCATCCTTGAACCCTTCCTTAGACCCTTCTCTTAGAATAATTGTTCACAAGGCTTGGGTTCAAGGATGGGTTCACTCACCTTGGACTATTCCACCGTCCTTGAACCTTTCCTTCGACCATTGCCTTAGAATATTTTTCATAAGGCTTGGGTTCAAGGATGGGTTCAATGACCATGGACTCTTCCACCGTCCTTGAACCCTTCCTTAGAGCTTTCCATTGTTCTTGAACCCTACCTTACAAGAATTTTTTTTTTTTTTTTTTTGAGGTGTTATAATATCTTCATCTTGGGAACATTCGTCCTCGAATGTGACTCAAGACATCATAAGGAGGGTAGGGAGAAGATCTAACAGCCCAACTTGAGTGCAATCACATAAATGCACATATCCGAGGAGGAAAATCAACTCTAAGCTAAAGAATATTCAAAATATCATCTCATAAGGTCTATATGTAATTCATACTCAAATTCACATAAACAAGAAGAAGTCAATCAAATAACTCATATTTTCCTAAATTTTAAGCTTTTTCATGAACATGCACAAATGAGGAAATCATGGGAATATCTAAGACACATTACACCAAAGGAGTAAATCATGAGGGACTAAATACATCAAGCTAGAGTAGGGAGGGAGGGGGGGAAGAGATGAGGATATCGGGATATCATAGGCCTCGGCCTCCGAAGTAACACCATCAACTCAGTGATTCCTCCAAAGAACATTTACGAAGCAATTTCCTTATTTCTCAACTTCTTAACTTGCCCATCTAAAATCTCAATAGGAATTTCCTCATATGAAAGATTACCTTAACTCCGAAACCTTCTAAGGGGACTATAGATGTCGAATATCCAACATAGTTGTTCAACAAGGAGACATGGAAAATTGGATATACATAAGCGACCTTGCCTATTTGTCTCAAAATCTAATATGGGCCCACATAATGGGGACTAAGCTTCCCTTTCTTCCAAAATCTCATTACACTCTTCATGGGTGAAATTTTCAAGTAGCCCCAATCAATACCTCAAACTCAAGACCTATTATTCTCATATCGGCATAGGACTTTTGTCGACATTGAGCTATTTTCAAGCTTTCTCTAAGAAGTCAAACTTTCTCCATAGCCTCATGTACCGACTCGGGGACCTATTAGGGCAAATTCACCTACCTCAAACCAAACTATTGGAGATTTAAACCTCCTACAATATAGTGCCTCAAATAAAGTCATACCAATGCTTGAGTGATAGTTATTGTTGTACGCAAACTCAATCAAAGGCAAGGGATTATCCCAATTACCCTTGAAGTCAATTACACATGGTCTCAACATATCTTCCAAGAATTAGATAGTACTCTAGTGCTTATCGTGACCAACGACACTAACCTACGGTACGAGTGTCTACGATCGTCAATAATATAGTAACCCAACTAAAGGTTGGGGTCGTGTCCCAAGGAAGTGGTTTTGAGAATTAATAGAAAAATAAAGTTTAGCTCTAATTAGTCGTAGCTAAAGACATTAACGAGTTAAAACATAGTAAATCAAAGGGGGTGACACGAAAGTGTCAAATACCAATTGGGGTTTTGTCACATATACTAAAAACAACAAAAATAACAATAAAATCAAGTATGGGAAAAGTTCTTGGGGTGTGATCGCAATACAAGTTGAGATAAATCATTGGGTACATGCTTTCGATAGGAATTTTGCAAGATAATAGTTACTAGGCTAAGCTTTAGGTGGAAATAAGTTCCCTCTCGAGCAACTTACCCCGTTTCAAATGCGTTCCTCTCGGACACCCATTTACTGCATGAAGGCCGGCCTACGCTTTACCCCACTTACTCGCTAAAGATGAGTGTTAGGATATGGGACTAGGTCTCACTCTCTCGGGATAAACCTTATGTCGACCTACTCATTAGGCCATCAGTCTAGTGGTCTTAGTTTCGCGACCTCCCTCTCGGGCAAGCCGAAAACACATGGGTGGTTTTGTATTTGCAACTATAAACCCATTAAATTAAACCACAATCACTAGGTGAAATCACCATTAAAATACATCTAACCTATCAGCAAGAAAGACCCAACAACAATATAAACACATATTCGCTAAATCACACCCCAATAATTGGGGTTTTTAGCCACACATCAAGAAATAACAAAATACACCTAAAATGATAACAAAATCAAATGGGTATAAGGAATTAAAGTTTGATTTAAGCAAGGGAAGAAGAATGGAGAAGACCCACTTCCAACTTGGGGAAGATGACATCCTTCTTTCTTCAAGTCTCCCCACAAAAACCCCTCTCCAAAACTTGAGAGAAAAAATATCCCTAGAAAGTACTATTCTATTCTGAAAATTATAATAATAATTTGATTCCCAAAAATTAATAAAGAGTTTAGTATTTATAGACTTCAGAAATTAGTGTTGGCGGATCGCTCGGCGAGGTTAGTCAATGTCGCCAAATGACTCGGTGAATCGCCCTTTTTCTATTTCATCGTCATTTCGTGCTTGCCTTCACTATCTTCACGTTCTGGACCATTGGGCGACATAGTACTGCTTCCCGGAACTATTCGGTGAAGCGTCGACTGCTCATTTCATCGCCTTTTTGATACTGCTCCTTTAGGGCTTCGCGTACTGGAACAAAAGGTGGAGTGTGTCCCTTCGTCGAATCGCCAAGCGTGCTTGGCAATGCTCAGGCTTTAGCTTCTTCATTTTTTGCAGCCTTTTTGTTCCTTTTTGTCCATGCTTCCACTAAAACTTCAAATACCTTAAACTTAAGTGTTTTCATCAGAAATTTAGAATAAATAAGCATTTGAGGACACTATTTCTATTCAAATAAAGCCGTAAAATGAGTCCAATTTGTGGACTCATCAACACCCCCAACTTAAACTTTTGCTTGTCCTCAAGTAAAACTCATGTTCAGCAGTTCAAATAGGATGTCTCAAATAGTGCTACACTAGACTAAATCATGAACATACACAACAATACTCAAATTAGTTGTGCAAAGATCAATTGTGTACTCAAACATTCAAGTTGTGACACACCATTACCAAAGATTCTCATGCTCGCAATACTTGCTACCTGTGCAAGTTCAATCTCAACAAAAATATCTAAATGCCCTCACATAAAGAATGATTCCATATTCACACACAGAGGTTAATCAATTCAAGATCAGGAATCAGATGCAATGCTCATACTTAAAAAGAGGAACACAATGCATTTTTCACCCATAGGATTGCCCTTATTTTCCAACTGATCTTCGGTTCGACTCACTCAAGATCAAAAAGGTCTTTCTAAGGCTTGTAATGAGGATGAGTGCAAAGGTATGGTCATTTAGGCTCAGTGACTTCTTCCTCGTGATAGGTGGTACTCTTAAGGCATTCCCTTCTTTTCCTTTATCAATTCTTTTTCTAGTGCTTCT